>NW_026859245.1:0-210000 GCF_026571515.1 Ruditapes philippinarum
ATATATATATATATATATATATATATATATATATATATATATATATATATATATATATATATATTATATATATATATATATATATATATATATATATATTATATATATATATATATATATATATATATATATGTGTAAGATATATATCTGCTGATATACATAATTATGGTTGTAATTGCCAGAAACATTGTGTGTAATATATATATATATATATATATATATATATATATCTTACACACAATGTTTCTAATAATATATTTCTCGAAATTAGCCTGATATCAAAACTATATGTAAATAGTTTCTCTCTTGCTTACTCTAAAAGCATTTAAGTTAAAATATTTGAATTTTCAAAAGTTTCGATTTAATTTTGTCCCACTTAAAATGTGTAAGGTTATCGCGTAACTTTATATATAATTAACTTATAACTTAATAACATTAATAACATGTATTTGTTTAACATCAAGTATAAATTTAATTTCATCTTTTTGATTCAAACTTTTCAGATTTCATTTTTTTTGTCTATACGTGTAAGTCAATTGCATGTTTTGGAATACAGATCGTAACCAGCTACTATCCTTTATCTTTGTGGGATCAGCTGAATTCATCATATCATATGTAACAACTCCTGTATTACATCCTACTTTACTCCCTAATCCTAGATATATTTCGAAGGATAAGCAGATAGGGTTTTCGTCACAGGCTATTTTACATTGTTCCAGGCTGTCATACTCCGCATTATCACTGTTAAAATCGACGATCGCTTTGTTATCGATTTTCTTATAATTACCGGTCATTGCTTGGCAAACTGAAATTTAAAATGATTTCAAACATATATTATTTATTGACTTCATTGGCAATTTATAGAATAATTATAGCATACAGTTTAAACTTAAATAAGAAAAGTTATTTCAGCTTCTAAAAATAGAATAATATATGCATAACCAAGACAATTTGAATCAATCATTTCTGTTATTTTTCGCATAATTAAAATATCTAAATGAAATAAATTACATGCAAAATCTTTTTTAGAATAACCCAATTCAAGGATATAATTGTTTTATTCCATACAAATTTTACAAATATTCTGGGAAGGTCTTAACCTTTGGCTGCAAAGAATTGTTTCACTTTTTTTGTTCAGGTATTATTTGCAATTGTGTTTATGAAAGAGAAACAATGACAGAATTAAACTACATTAACCATAATGTCCATTTTAGTGCTATGTTTACTTTAATGGTATGCATGTTTTACCTTTTGTACAGTTATTTATTGTGTTGTTATATGCATATAGTTGGTGACAGAAACACATTCCTCCTATACACACACCTTCTGTTTCTATACAGTCTGCATTACTCGAGCAAGCCTTTCCAAGCGTCGGTGCTAAGAAAAAAATAGAACTAAGTTTAAAAATGAATTAGAAATATTACATAGATCAAGTTATGCTATGACTTACATCTCCATGTAAGAAATTCCACAAGCATTTTAATAACTGTTCATTCTTTTTCCATATCTTGTATTCTGAAAAAGTTATAAATATTTCAGCTCTTTTAATGTAAATAATGATACACACTTCATTGCTATAACTTCAAATTCACTTATTCTGTCTGTGGCATATTCTTGCTAACTAGAGGATTGTCATTTTTATAACAGGATTTTGCGACAGATATCATAGATTACAAAAACGCAAATTAATTTTAAATCTTAAACACTTTGTAAACGATGCCGTATATACGGTGAGTAATCAAATCAAATATCAACGTATTTCCATATCGTAGCCGGTAACGTAAATGTGTGCCTAAAATTTATTATCGCGTTTTGTTCTTTATGGCATATAAGATGTCATTACTTCAATAAACAAGAGGGCCATGATGGCCCTAGATCGCTCACCTGACTTATCAAACTCATCCAAACAATTACCTAGACAAGCATTCTGACCAAGTCTCATGACAGGTGAGTCAAAAATGTGACCACTACAGTGTTAACAAGGATTATCCATATTTGAGCAGTGCGACCTCGTTTTTTACCCAGGTGGCACATATTCAAACTTGACCTAGAAATCATCAAAACAAACTTTCAGACCAATGTCCAGGATACTTGGATCAAAACAGTAGCAACTAGAGTGTTAACAAGATTTTTCTATTTTTAGCTCCGGTGACCTAGTTCCACATGCGATTTCGAACTCATCCAAGCAATTACCTAGACAAGCATCCTGACCAAGTTTGATGATAATTGAGTCGAAAATGTGACCACTAGAATGTTAACAAGGTTTTTCCATATTTGGGCGGTGTGACCTAGTTTTTCATCCAAGATAACCCATGTTCGATCTTGACTTAGAAATCATCAAAACAAACTTTCAGACCAATTAACAGAATATTTGGATCACAACAGTAGCCACTAGAGTGTTAACAAGATTTTTCTATTTTTAGCTCCTGTGACCTAGTTTTTCATCCGAGATGTCCCATGTTCGATTTATTCCCAGCAATGACCTAGACAAGTTTCCTGACCAAGTTTGATGACAATTGAGTCAAAATTGTGACCACTAGAGAGTTAACAAGGTTTTTCTATTTTTAGCTCCGGTGACCTAGTTTTTCATCCGAGATGACCTATGTTCGAACTCATTCGAGCTATCACCTGGACAAGCATCTTGATCAAGTTTGATACTGATTGATGCAAAAATGTGACCGCTAGAGTGTTAACAAGGTTTTTCTATTTTTAGCTCCTGTGACCTACTTTTTCATCCGAGATGACCCATGTTCAAACTCATCCGAGCTATCACCTAGACAAACATCTTGACCAAGTCTGATGATGACTGATAGAAAAATGTGACCGCTAGAGTGTTAACAAGGTTTTTCTTATTTTAGCTCCGGTGACCTACTTTTTCATCCGAGATGACCCATGTTCGAACTCATCCAAGCTTTCAACTAGATAAGCATCCTTACCAAGTTTGATGATGATTGATGCAAAAATGTGACCGCTAGAGTGTTAACAAGGTTTTTCTATTTTTAGCTCCTGTGACCTAGTTTTTCATCAGAGATGACCCATGTTCGAACTCATCCAAGCAATTGACTAGACAAGCATTCTGACCAAGTTTGATGATGATTGGTTCAAAAATGTGACCACTAGAGTGTATGGTTTTTCTATTTATAGCTCCTGTGACCTACTTTTTCATCCGAGATAACCCATGTTCAAACTCATCCTAGCTATCCCCTAGACAAACATCCTGACCAAGTTTGATGATGATTGGGTCAAAAATGTGACCTCTAGAGTGTTCACAAGGTTTTTCTATTTTTAACTCTTGTGACCTAGTTTTTCATCCGAGATGAGCCATGTTCGAACTCATCCGAGCTTTCAACTAGATAAGCATCCTGACAAAGTTTGATGATGATTGAGGCAAAAATGCGACCGCTAGAGTGTTCACAAGCAATTGTGGACGGACGACGGACATTCACCGATCCTAAAAGCTCATCCTGAGCAAGCTCAGGTGAGCTAAAAAGTTAAATGTTATACCTGTATGATTTCTTAATATTTGAATGCGTAGCTTGTGTCAAATGAGCCTGTACACGTTTAATAAAACTAGTAATTTTGTATCGAAAGTTGATGAAGATATTAATCTACTTGAAAAAATATATGAGACAACCTGGCACTTATTCATTATCAATTTATATTGAAATTATGTAATAACTATAGATCTTGTATTGACATCAAAAGACGAAAATAACATGCTTTCATCTAACGATTGCGTCTGACAGCATTTACAAAATGTCGGTTTGCTCCTGTTTAAACGAATATTATGCAAGAAAACTTATAGCGCAATTGTCTTTAATATTATGTTGTCATTCCATTTAAATGCATTGTACATTATTTGTTTTTTAGAAACCGAAATTAGATAATTTAGATGCTAGTAAATAATCTTAAACACACCACCTGTTCTTAACGTACTTGTAGATATTTATGAAAATAATCAAATATTGTTCGCTGTTTACACTATACAACATATGTCTTATTATATTTATGGCTCTTTCATAACTTCACAATTTCAAAATGCCAGTTTTACAACTGAAAAAAAAATGTTTATTAAGCAGTGACACATGAATATTTTACGTTATTTACAGCTAGATATAATAAGGGGTATTTAGAATTTCCATGATGGCATTGTCCAATATTTAAATGTTTTTAAAAAAATTCAGAAAGAAAAATGTAAGTTATAAATTAACTTTCACAAATTGTATCAATACTGTGCTTCTTCTTTCACAAATTTATGGAAAGTAATGCTAAAAATTAACAATTTCAAGAAAAATGGTATTTTACAAATCAAAATGACCAAAGCAACTCACAAGTTAGGGTATAAACCTGAATATGTTGCGTTCACATTTTGTCCAACTTTCCTCACATGTTTTACTTGCGTTTTTGTGTGTTTTAAAATCACATTGGGAGGAAAAAATCTTTAAAAAGTTGGCGTTTCATATGAATAAGATCATCTTATTTAACAAAGTGGTTAAGGTTGTTGTTGACTTTGAACCATTTTCTTCTCACTAATGTATGTTCGAATCACGTTAGAGACTTCGGATTAAATTATGTGATGAAGCTATCCAAATTTTATTTAAACAAATTTCCAACTTAAACCACATTTTTTTTATTACTGTAAGGAACACAGTAATCATTATAAATTAATTCAATTAATACCAGAGAGCAGCAAAATCGGCTTGGAAATACAAGATAAAACATTCAATTACGATTGTATATTTCTAAAAAAAGTTCTTTAACGAAAATACATTACTAATATTTTTTCACTAATTAGAATTAAAAAACGAATAATTTGACATTTTAAATGAAACATAAAATGATTAAATTAAACATATTCTGAAGTTTGTCTTTATAACTAAAATTTAATCTCTCAATTATGACACAAAATATGCTAAATGGATTATGTCGTCATAACTGAACTAAGAAAATATGACAGGAATATTTACCTCTCCTTGTGTAATACAAAAACCCGTCGGCAATTTCCAGTTCTGAGTCTTCAGAATATCTGCAGCCGTCGCATCTCCTGTCCTGTGGTTGGTAAAATATGTCAACACAGGACGAAGATCCTTTACAATACAAAGCACATTGAATATCGCTGTAAACCTTGTCAATACTAAAAACACGTTTTGCCACAGGACACGTATAACCGTCAAACACTATATTCCTCCTAAAAACAAAGAATTGTGAAGAGTACAACATGCAAACCGACATAACAAATACGAAAAAGGAGAGAACATTAGCTGCTGTGTTCCTCATGTTGCCTGCGCTTCACGATTCTGCAATTATCTTTTTATAACGAATATCGCGCATGCTCATTACTTTCAAATTGCTTGTTGTAGCAGGTGAAAATCATTAACAGGGAAAAACGCATATGTAACGTGATGAAATATGTTTATTACTGTATGCAGATGATAGCGCATTAAAAATCTCTCAATAAAAATTAATGGGTTTGTCATTTCTTCAAAGGTATACATATTTTCAATAAAATATATATAATTTATATTCTTATTTTGTAGCTGAATGACAAATTGCTGATGAATCCAAATTGCGTTTGGATAAAACGGTTATTGTCTGCGGTCAAAAACGATTTTAATACAAACACTGGCATAGCTTTCTTCTTAGCAGCGGTGGGTCCATCGCAGCGGCGGTGGAGCATTTGTCGCAGAAGAGGTGGATATAAAATGGCCGTTTGATGTTGTCGGTAAGTTTATGACTGAAGTTTACTTTATGTTTTAATGATTTACGGGAAATACATAGAGGGACTGGAGCCCATATAGGTACTCTTCCAATTTATTACACGCACACAATATAATTAATTGCTTTTTATGAAACACTTCTGTGCAGTTTGATAAAGGGACACCACTTTTGCCCAATTTTGGCTAAAAAACGTAAACATGTAAGCAAACGACCCCTAAATACTCGGGCATCACCATTTATCTATAATATTTGCACAAATCCACCATATTTTGGAACTTTTGGAAATTGTTATTGTCTGTTTAAAAAATAAATAACAAAAAAATGATGACAGTGTGGTGGACGCGACAGAATTCATTCAATTTTAAGGGTTTAATTTGACATATAACGTACTTTTCATTTGAGGACAACCTTGTCTTACTTTGACCTCAGAAAAAGTGTTTATTTGGTGTTTAAAACAATATAATTATGTATACAAATACATTTATAGAAATTTGCCCTTGTCACGTAGATAATTGATTACCATTCAAATTGAGCATATTTTATGGCAAAATGTCAAATTATTTTCTTATTTTTACCTGTTTTCTATTGTCACTTGGATTGGCATAATGACACTTAAATGCTTCTTATCTACAAATTGTTATCATTCTTTGTTGAGTGAAATTAAGATAATATTTTATTGGAGTTTTAACAAGTCTATAACTGCATATGTCTATAAAATGTTTTATCTGCTTTATGTGTTGTTATGGACCAGTAACTTTGTCCTTTGCGATGACATGCAATGAAAAATATTGAAATTCAAGAACTTAAAGGAATTGTAGCCCACATGGAGGAGATGATGGAACTTCAAGGAAACGCAATTTCTAAAGACCATCAGCAAATGGAAGAGGTTAATGAAAGATTAATTATCTCACTGAACAAGTATCTGCATTTCAAAAAGGCAAAAGAGGCAATTATATTTATACCCCTTTTATATCAGTAAGAGTAAGAAAAGACCTACAGAAAAATTGATAAGTTTTAATTTACATAGCATATATATAGACTCACTAATTCCACATTTTTTTCCCAGACTTTCTTTGTGATGCTATTTATTTAATAAAAATCTAAATGCATGTTTTTCGTTTCCAATTACTATCACTTAATTACAAATAATAAATTTGTCTTTTTAAACTGAAAGAAGATTTACATGCATGATTTGATGACTTTTATCAAATTTACCATTTCAGGCAAAAGGCAAGCGGAACGGGCAGCCTTTACTGCATATTTGGATCACGGTCAAGCAGTTCACAGTGGAAATGTTCTAAAATTCAACCAGATATTGTATAACGTCGGAAATGCTTACAACGTCCATACGGGCATCTTCACTGTACCAATAACTGGCACATACCTATTTTCGTTTCAAGTTGAAGACTGGAGAACGAAGGAATTGACTTTCTACTTGATGGTTGACGGTCAGAACATGGTAGACGCTATTATTGGCAACACTGGAAGTACCCAGAGTGGTAACACAGCTATTTTAGGTCTAACGGTAGGAAATGCTGTTTGGATTGAATCTGCTGAGGGATATGCGTTTGGCGAAAATAACTTTCGTGGGACAACATTTTGTGGTGCATTTCTGTATTGATTTATTTGAATAGATAAATGTATCACTTCAAATGAGAGTTAATTAAATGTTCACACACGTTTAATTATCTTTGATAGGTGAAAGTTATCCATATCAAAGCAGCTCCATCTGCATTTCGGTAATTTGCTATATAAACTTTATTACCAGAAGTAACAACATAATTAAGGTTTGCGCGAAAAACGCCAAGAATTAGAGAAGATCATTCATGTCCTTCTTAAGTTGACCATTCTACAAATTATGAGTCTGTTCTGCCAATCGGAACAGCCCAACAATATCCGACAACTCCGTAAGAAAGACTGATTGAGCCCCCCCCCCCCCCCGAGGAATGGCATTTGCATTTCTGCTTTTTGAGCAAGTTCAATGCCATAGTCGCAGTAAGTAATATTTGACGGAAACTGATAATCATTGGGATTTTTCGGAGAAATAATTCGCTTAGAATTGTTTCGTTTAGTAATAAGAAAAGCGACATAACTTCTGAGTGTTTATTTAACAAGAAAATTAAATGCTAAAATATATACGGTTAAGACATGATTTGTTGTTTGAAAGTTGTTGAACAGTGAGGATAAAAATAAATAATACAATTCAAAATGCCACAGAGTGTTCACGTTAATGGTGGATAGGTATGTATTATTGAAATGTTACAAATAACGTACATAATGCACGTGAAAATATAGTTGTACATTATCTTGACAGCTGATGGTCCCAGCAACACCATTGCTATTCCTGTGATAATTCCTAAACCCAGAACAATCATCTGTAGATGGCGCCTTATAAATGAACGCTGGCGTTCAAAAAATGGCCACGGTCTGTAAATATATAAATGCATAATAGATAGTGGTGTTTATAGTTTGGCACAATTATTTATGTAGAGGTCCCTAATTAGTTTTAAATGTAGAAATCCCTCCTTTTTTAAAAAGAGAAATCGATGCTATAAGAAACATTATGAAATTTGCACAGAGCTTATACACATTGTGGTAATAAGTGAAAAATGTTTATCAAATCAAAACAAATGAATAAAAGGGACTCCACCGAGATTTTCTTTTTGACATGACGGGACTTGAAATAGTTTTGGCGTTAATGTTCCATTTGATGTAGGTCTAGATTAATAACTTGTTTTATTTCCATAAGAATATTAGTGTGTCTGTGAGAGAAAATATATTAAATACACTTGTGGAATCTTGAAGTGATGAATATCTACATGTATATGAATTTAAATAATTTTATGGAAAAAAAATACATGATACGATAATTTTACAAAGATTTTGTCAATTTCATTTGTCAACTGTTTAATATTATTACTCTAAGACTACTATTCAACTTAATTTATTTAGGTTTCCGGCCCAACGTACAATATAGGTACACGTACAATATAATTTGCATGTATTCACACTGGTCATAGCTTTCGCAGAAGCGGCGGCGGTGAAGTAGTCGTCGTCGCAGAAGCGGTGGATAAAATATGGCCGTTTGCTGTTGTCGGTAAGTATATGACTGAATTTTGTTTTATGTTTTAATGTTTTACTGGAAACACTTAGTGAGACTGGAGCCCACATATGTACTCTTTCAACTTATTACACGCACACGGTGCAATTCATTGCCGTTTATGCAAACACTTCTGTACAGTTTGACGAGGGGACGCCACTTTTGCCTATTTATGGTTAAAACACGTACAAATGTGTGCAAAACGACCCCATAATACAACGGCATCAAATCGTATGAATGAAACTTTCACAAATTAACCATAATTTGGAAATTTGGGAAATTATTATTGCCTGTTTATAAAATAATTGACAGAAAATGATTTCAACGCAGACCGCGGTGGATTCGATTGCAACGCCCGATACCATTTATGTATATTTTGAGGTTTTTACTTGGTATAAGATGTTTTTTCTTGCCAAATATTGAAGTTCAACCAAGGAAAATGATTTTTGAAGTTTGTACTATAATATGTAGATATATATGGAAAACACATGACACACATGGTGCTCAGTTGAGCTAAAAAGCATACAAAGTAATAAGAAAATTCACTATTTACGTAAACAGCATAAAACAGTCTGTGCTATGTGACAAATAATTAGAAGTGTTAACAGAATTTATAGCGATTGTCGAAACATTGCCTGTGAATAGTTGATAAGTTTTCAACGGGGGATCAAATTTTAACGTGTGAGTAAGTATAATAATTTAACAGGCAGGGGTCAGTTTTCAATGTTAAAAAATGTTTAATAATCCGTTGACACGGACTTATGGTCATTTTTCGACGGGTCAGAATTTATTGTTTGTCTCTGTTAAAGGCCTTTAAAGGTCCGGTCATTACAAATTATTAAGCAATCATGGATGTCATTTAGAATGAGCACATTCTACGATTCTATTTGAACAATGACTCAAAGTTTAAATTAAAGATATTTTGCAAAATAACGCACATTAAAACGAGGATATAATACATTGTCAAATAATGTCATAATAGTAATCATAAAATGATATGAATGAAATGACATACTTTTAAAAATGCGCAACATTATTTACGATCAATATCTGATCTGAGAGTCGCTGGCGCCCTTTATGTATTTATAATGATATGCATACCGTATGTATTTAACCCTACCTACATCTTATTACAATGCCAATCTTTATTATGATGTGAAAATACTCTCGTAGAAATGTTGTCTGTTATCAAAACATGTTGTTGTTGTTTTTTAGTTCAGCCGGTGTCAGAAGTAAACCGTCCTTTTGTTAAAAAAATTGTTTTTAAATTTATCACAATTTTAAAATAAGCACAGATGGACAATTTGATTTAATAAATGGCTTTTGGAAGTGATTTAAAACCAGCAGATAAATTGATTTTTAGGGAACAAAAATTTAGCAAACAAATTTAAAAGGTGGGAAAAAAAGTCTCATTAATATCTTGTTAATTGAGTTTATTCATTGGGATAATGTGTACATACGTGTAAATGTACCTGCTAAAACCAAAATGAAAAACTTCTCAATCAGGCCTCAACAGATGGCAGGTAATTATTCTGAAATTGATACCTGATACGAATATAAAACATTCCAGGGTGCTGCTATTAACAGTATGGTGACAAGCCATGTAATTATAATTAAATGCCCAACAGAAACTTTAAATTAGGGAAAATTGGAGAACTTGTGTAAATGCATGAAATAGCTATGCGTAGGGCTAATTCTTCCACCACTGCCTTGTTTATGTTTAACATAAAAACGCGGAAATCTGAAACTGACTTTACAAAATGTGGTACACAAGTGTCCATGGAACCAGTCACGTGACTGTATTGGGTAATATGCTGTAGTAAATACTACAATTTACAACGGTGAAAATGTAGGGTTAATCAACTTGACCGATAAGCCCAAGTATCTCATAACTCTAAGTTGTAATTATACTTTAATAATTTTCATTGCGTTAATTAATACTAAAAATCTAATTCAAACTACCGCTAAGTCTTTAGATATTAAGTGTTAACACAGCTGGAGTCCACTTGAGTCTTGTATTCCCTTTAGATTATGCCGCGGCGCGTAAGTCTCATCGCTTTTATGATGACACCTTTTTTGAGACTTCTCCTTAGATAAAGTTGTCCAGGAAAACACTGAAAGTTGTTGAGGTTGATTCATTTCATGCATTTAGTTCCCTGTCTTATATTCAATTATTAAAGGTCCTAAATAAATTTAATACTAGAATTAGTAATAACTTTACTGGTGATGGTCCAAAGTTAAAATGTCCTTATTTAAATGTAACATTATATATATTGTTGAAATACAAATTTTAGACAAAAATGTTATGTTATTAATGCAGTGAGTAAAGAAAATGATTCATTTTTAAAATAATTTTGACAGTCTCATCTGGCATTCCGTGTATTCCGTGTATTTAATGTACAACAAGTATTCTTTTGTAATTTGTACAATATTAATTAAATCACCTTTGTATGTTTTCAAAGTGAATTCATGCATTGAAACATTTATTTGTCAATAAAACACCATACTTTTGTTGACTTCTAAGAAATTTGGAACAAGATTAAAAGTGTTTAACAAATCAGCCTATTTTACTAGCCCATTTAGAGGGGTAAGTGGTCTATGTCAGCCAACAGCAAGTTTCATACACCAAACTGTTCTTCTGGATCTGTTTCTGGGATGGATATTCATTTGACCCAACCCTGATGCGAAGCTGAGATATCCAAGATGGCGTCAAAGATGGCCGCCAAATCCCTAAATATTCTAGTATATTTATGTTGGCTAATTTATTTTCTCAGTTTTGTAAATCAATTGAAATTTAACATAAAAATTATTTATTTTTAACTCACTCATGCTATAAATTCTGACTTTATTGCATTTTTTATTTGTTTGGGTCGTCAGACCAAACAAATAATGGTAGCAAAATTTCAAAGTCGAATGCTGTTAATTGCAAATGCCGAAAGTAGTACACTTTTTTGAAGCACTTACTTCCCTTTATATATACACTAACGCCGAAAAATTCAGGGGAGATCACTGCGTAAAGATGGTCAAAGACAGGCACATTAATTTTCAAGCAAAATAATTCCCGAATGGTCGAAGATTTCTAATATTGTTTTATTGTATTTTCTGATCGAAAATAAGTAAATACAAAGCGGACATTCAATCTCTGACACAGAAGTTTACGACAAACCTAACAACAAGTAGTTCTCAAAACAGCTTAAAACTAGCGATTTAAAAGAAAGAAATATTTTTATTTTGTTACAAGTATCTAACATATTACAACGCATTCAAAGTTTAAAAATAGCGTTGGCTTATAGAATTGTCAATAAATGCACAATCACAAATTACGCGGATGAATATGAATTTATCAATGAAAATACTATTTTTAGCGATGTCGATTACCGAATACTACACAAACCGAGTAGCGGAATATATAGATTCAACATGTCGGACTGTTTGGGCGAGAAGATTTTCGCTAAATTATTTACTTCAATTTTAAACAACAGGTTTATCCCGAAATAAATAAGGATGCAATGGAAGTTCTAAATTTAGAATGACTTGATGTTATTCAGACATTTTGTATAACTTCTCCGTGGTGCAGGGGTAACGCACTCGCTTCGTGTGTGAGAGGTCTGGAGTTCAAAACCTAGCCGAGAAAACTTTTTTTTTAATTTGTTTTTAAGTGCCTTTGTTAAGGAAGTAGCCATGATATGCAAGGATAAAGTGTAGCTGTCGTAAAAAAATGAACATTAATGATATTTTGATGCAACTCTAGTTATGCAGAATTCCGTATGTATCAAACTCTTGTGCCTCGCAAAATGAATTATAATACATAAAAATAAACTTATACAGGAAAATACATACAGATATCACGGATTTATATTACAAATCCGTGCAGATATACAGTACGATTTAGATTGCAAAGATCAGAAAATACCACAGAACTTGCAGCCCTTTGATTCTTTATAAATATACATGCTTATAGTATAAAAGCTCCAGGATTATTTACATCTGTGTTAAACACCAGTTTACAAGCCCTAATTTAAAATAATATGGTTTTCTTCAGGCCGTTCACATATAAATTCACTGTGGCTGAAGGGTTTTCGCGCTCGCTTAGGAAGCGAGAGGTCTGGAGTTCAATCCCAGTAAAGGCAACTCATCTTTTTCAAATTGTTAAAGTCAAATAAACATTGGATTGAATATCAGTGTTGCAATGAGTCTTATAGCCAATTTACTACAATTAAAACGCTGGAAAGCATTGGTGGCACTATACATATAATCTCACAACCTGTACTTTTCTTACATTCTGAGACCCAAACAAATTCAGCGCCTTCTGTACTTTGATTTCTAGTTTTCATCATCTTATTTTAATAAAAAGAGAAAAAATATGTTGCAAACTGGGCGACATTCTCTTAATATGTGTAACTTATTATTTTATTTTTATTAAAACTGAATATCATTCATGATTTCGTTTAATACAGTTTTAAAAATGTATCTACACATCTTTAGAATAAGTAAACTCTGGCAAGCAATTGTAAATTAGATACTTCTTTGTTTTATGTTTAAATGAAAAGTTATATTAAAAAGATTAACAATATTTTGAATTGGTAAGCGATGAGACATCATTTTTGTAATAAACAATCCCTTGCATGTGTTTTTTTAAATGTTGAAATATCTCTTTTATTTTCTTTATGCACACAATACGGAACTAATTTACTGACCTGCAATGTGGTATTCGCGTTGACCTGGTTAAGGATTTGTTTGCAAGTTTGTTTCTCCTTAGCCATAAACATTCATTGTCAGATTTCAAATGAGATTTTTGATTTTTTTGTTCAAGACCCATAATAACCTAAGCATTGATTTGGAAATAATTATATTCCTTTATAAACTTCAAGAATTTCTGGGGACAAGATTTATGTCCACAACCATTGAGGTAATGCACTGGAAACTAAACACATCTTTTGAGATCATTATTGTAGGTTACTTCCATGTAACATGAAGAATTATACAACTTTATGCATAAGTAATTCCTTAATTATGCAGACTGCTGATTTTGTATATTCGAGCGTGCTATTCGATATGCAGCTCTTGTTTTAATGCATTGCCTTAACGTATGATAATTTACAATTGAACCATATTTGGAGTTTTGCCATTATTGATGACGAATATAAATATACATTAAAATTGCTAGAACATTTGAAATGGGCAGGTCATTCATTTTACAATAAGAGACTTTCCCGCTAGACTGGATCTAAGTTATGAATAAAATATTATATTTATAGTGAGAAAATTGAAAAAAAATAATATTATGAGGGCAGTTTCATTTTAGCTCGACTATTCGACGATTAAGGAGAACTATACTAGTTCATCGAGCGCCGGCGTCTGCGTAACCTCTTACGTAAAAGTTTGCGTACCACCTCAAAATATGTTCACCATCATAATCTCAACCTGTGTACAGGAGCAAGCTTTTTACAATATTATGCCCCATTTTTTACTATCAAGCACTGAGAATAGTCGAGCACGCTGCCCTACTGACAGCTCTTGTATCTGATCTTTTTTAGAAAATTTATAAATACATGTAATTTGTTTCAAATTGTTGTTAAATTCGTGGGAGGAATTAAGAAGAGCTTTCAATTGAACGACAATGGCTTAACATTTCCCTGACAGGTACTTGATAGTAATACTAGGTGCTGAAAGGGGGAGGGGGTGGTAGACGGTAACTACAGTCCATGAACAGGCTCAATCAAACAGAGCCTGCAACAGTAGGTTTCAAGTGTTGTGTGGCAGACGTAAAAAGTTGCATTTTACCTAATTTCAGTGTTATATTAAATAGGTCATTCGGGATGGTGGTGGTTGAATTGGTAGTTTTCGGTCCGTATCACGGCAGTTAGCCACATTGAATTTACCAGAGCAGAGTTCAGCCACCGCATCGTTCCTGGGCACGTTGCAAGCAGTTTACCAGTACTAAGTTGCCTTCACTTAAACTTCTGTACATTCCAGAGCAGAGGTACAGTGCAAATGACCGTAGGAAAGAATCTGCAATTTTCATGTAATTTTGTTGTGATTAATGCTTCCGAGAGTTCACTTTGTTTCCAGATTTTCATGATCATTCACAATGAAAGTAAAATCTATACAAATATTTAAAATATTTT
The DNA here is from genome assembly GCF_026571515.1 of Ruditapes philippinarum. Lineage (NCBI taxonomy): Eukaryota > Metazoa > Mollusca > Bivalvia > Venerida > Veneridae > Ruditapes > Ruditapes philippinarum. The sequence goes on from NW_026859245.1 coordinate 14,947, forward strand.
GGTATATATAAAAAAATTATATTATTTAATGTAAAGGTTAGATAATTTTATTCATTCATCCGACTGACACTCATATTACTAATGGTAATTATAGATAAACTCGTAATGATTAAAAAAAGAAAAAAATGATGATATCAACATTTACAACAATTAAAATATAAAGTGATCAATTTTCATCATGTATCTAACTGTAAACTTAGAAAATAAATTTTACAGTTGTTTTTGAAAGATTGTAAAGTCAAACATTGTTTGATAGTAATAGGTAATTTATTCCAAACATCAATACTGAAATAAGAAAAAGAATCCTTTAAATAATTTGTATGAGGTACACTTTTCAGTACAAGATCTTTATGAGCGATTGAGTAATATATAAACACATGAGTATATAGCCGGAGCATGAAAAGTTAACTTTATAAAACAATATTGACTACACATCTCAGGGTTCAAATGCATAATTGATCTATAAAGTAAAACTCATGGCCCTTGTACCATTAAGACAAGATATGATAACATAACAGACACAAATGTAATAGCAGATTTCCGCAGTAGTTAAGAACGAGGCAATAGCCTTTTAAGTTTGTATATCATGGGAAAAAAACACAATGGAATATTACACTATCAAAACTATAGCAGATAATGTTGTTGCAGCGACGGCTGTATAAGATATAATGATCAAAGCTGCAACGTCCTCAGAATAATATTCATTCGGAAATGGTACTTTATGCGTACAAAGAAAGTAAATAGGAAAAAAAACACAAATGATTCATTCCCTATCCAGAAACAGCAAATGACGATGTTGCATCTTATGCTGACATCATACGTCCATGGTATAATGGAAATTTCGTTGCTTTAAACAGATTGACAGCAAATTCGAGCATTGTCGCTGTTTGCATAGGCTGTTTTGTTAAATACGTAAACGACAAGAACAACTGTTTTGAATTTAGATCCAAATGAAAAGTTACTGATACCGAAAATGGAAATTCAAATAAGCACTAAATGAAGAGCTGATACGAACATACCGGAGGCAGCCATACTACATGTTAACTTCACACTGGCCATCCAAGTCGGTGCCATGTTTACCAGTGCATATCCGGGAAAGTCCTGGAAATAAGGTGTCTGTCCCGGAGGTGTCCCGGAGATGATTTATGTAACGGTAAAAAAATCTAAAATAATCTACTTTCAAGCAAGAAATTTTACATTTTTATATAATTTTATTGTCAAGTTTTTATAAACTAGTCGTAGAACGCTAATAACGAGCGTTTATCCCCTGACAGCATTGCAATGGTGACGCTAATCCTTTGATTGGTATATCTGTGTGCCCCTTCCAACAAATAATTATCGGCAATAATTTTGATCAATTAAAAGATTAATTGTTTACCCTCTTTGGCTTCCTGGGCAAAGGTTTCATACACTGTAATTAACAACTGGCCAGTATAAATTTTATCCGCCTGCAGGCAATTACTAGTGGTCAAACACAAAATTACCCCTAAATATGAGGTGATGAAATCTCCAAGATTCAGCGATAGTTTCAGGTAAACGACATGGCAAATTGTCCTTACTTAACATAGCTTTATTCTATTCTGTGACTGATTGAATTTACGATGCCTAAATACTTAAAAAAGTAAAAAACTATTAATAATTTTTGATATTCTGCCTTTTGTTTATGGTGGCATTAAATTTGCAAGTTGTATATACTGGTAACATAGGTTGTATGCCACTATGCAAATTTTAAAAAAAATATGTTTGCTGATCAATGCCCCACCTCCAAATGAAAAGTGTCCCGGAAATGAGTCTGAAAATTATGGCATGTTTGTAAGGACGCTAACGACGCACAACACACCTCATCCGATCCCATATTTAATAATTCATGAATTAATTAGTGGATGTAATAATTATACGAGTATAATAAGAAAAAAATGTAATGTCAAACTTTTTCGAGTTTGTTTGATGTTTTTTCTTTTTTCGCAAATAAAGCATTTATTCATCACCAGTTATTCAATTATTTATCAGCTTATTGATATGGCATTTTAGTAAATATCATCTTGAAATATATTATTATACATTGTTTATAACCATTGGAACGCATAAACATTTCTGACATTTTGCAATTTTTCAAATTCTCCTTTAGACTGTACAATGTAATGCACTTTGAATACCGGTAGTGGTAAAAACCATCCACATCCTCTAGCACCGGCTTAAGCAGAATTCTTAATTTTGCATAAACTGGTAAACTTTTAAAGGAAGTGAAGAAACTTCCAAAAATGTTTTCGTACGAAAGTGATCATGGTATCTTCGATGTAAAAATGTTCGTGCAATTTCACGACATACAACGTATTGTCTCGAAGTTATAGAAAACAATGGGCGAAACTAAATAAAATGGATTTATAAAACGGGATCAAAAGACAATCTTTAAAAGCAGGCAACATATCCAAAGGGTTATTATACTATTCAAATAGGAATACTAGAACCACACAAGTCGAAAAAGGTCAAATAGCAGGAATGTAAAATACCACAAACACAATAATAATGCCAAGCTGAACGATTTTCATATAAACATTATGTTTTATCCGACTACTACTCATGTTTCATGAAACAGAAGGCCAACAGAGTAATGATACATGTAGACAAAGTGTTTTTTTTTAAATAACTGTTTAGTCAATTTAAGCGACTTTAAAAGATAAAATAAATTTCATTTGACATAGAAGAGATTTGTAGCATATTGATAAATGAACAGTTTTCTTTTGCATACTGTTCAAATCTCTAGGTGAACTTGCCATAAAATCAACACATTTTTTTTTATAGATTATTAGATCTTACAAGAGTCCGCTAATGGTATATTTCTTTCAAAATCAACTTGGGTATATTTACTAACGTAAATATTGTCTTTCCATATAATAAGTATATTCGATGGGTCTGACTTTCTATAGATTTTTATTGGCATCAACTAAAAATGGTGGGTGGGGTACGATTTGAACAGTAATTCATTGTCATTAAATTACCAGAAGCAAATAACCGTATTACTTGTTAATTATGTAAATATATTACATGGACTGCACCAAAGAAGCTAAAGTTTGACAGAAACACAAAATAAGGGGAAATAATTGATAGAACAAATAAGTACCAGTCACTACCTTATATTGTAAAACTATTTTGATGTAGCGCCTCTCATTTTATATGTCTTACTGCTCAATAACAAACAAAGATTTCTTCAGATATGATATGAATACATTAAAGCATTGCTCTCATGAGTACATTACAATAGTGGAATAACAAAATAAGTAATAAATATTTCTCTGTTTAAGCATAGACAAGAATATCATAGCAAGAACCCATACGTTTAGCGTCATTTTGCATATTTATGTATAAGAAAGCAAAAATGCAATCTGTTTTCTCCAATAAAGTTAAGTATTGTCGTATAAAACGCTGTAAATTGCGTCTTCCAGGCAAAATTTCACTTGAAATACAAAAATGGAAACAAATATGAGCCAACATTAATATTTAGGAATTTGGCGGCCATCTTTGACGCCATCTTGGATTTCTACGCTTCGCATCGGACTTGAGCCAAATGAATATTCATTCCGGAAACTACAGTCCTAGACGAACAATTTGGCATATAAAACTTGCTGTTGACTGACATAGACCACTTCGATGTCATTTTACCCTATGAATTTGCAGCACTAATAAGGCTATATACTAGAGGTCACATGACTGCCCGCTAAAAATGTGTAGATACACGAGGCAGAGTTAACACAGAATGCGCGGGAGAACATTTCGGTTTATTTGCACACATCAATGTTGACAAAAGGTAATGTTCAAGAGAGGAACAAGTTAACCCCAATGGAAGACGACTCGAGTCATCGCCTCAGATCCCACTCATATCTTGAACAATTATTCTGATTTTTTAAATGCCATGTATGAAATATGATTTATTTAACATTAAGTTACGATGGCATGTTATAATAATTCTAAAGTTGCATGCCTCCAGATGATCCAAAATTTATCAAGAAAATCAAACTTGAGAAAAATGTACAAAGATTTTAAGAAAAGTTAAAAGATTCAAGGAATAAGCTACATGTTATGTTTGATAAATGACTGATTTTGCAGCATTTGTCAACATATTTTACTGCGTTTAAATATTTTTCATTTATTCACCATACTAGTTATACATGCATGCATATGATGTTTTCTTTTGATTTCATTATGTAAATCGAGTTTTATTTTATGTCTGTTTGAATGTAAATATTTGGATTTCTGTAACTACGGCCCAATAGTTCAGGTAAGTTAAATAATCGCATCGTCGCATATGTTCTTTACTTGTAATTCTATGAATAAATGAATAAATATTTCATACCCTAAATGTTTGTGTTTGTTCATTGGAATCAGGTACAAATTTTTAACATATCAAGTCGATCGCAATACTTGTTTTTAAGGCGGAACTGCACTAGATGTCACTGTTATAGAAAATGTGACGCATATGATATTTCATTCATGGATTTGATCTGCATGGTCCTTTGTTATACTAAACATGAATTTCATGCGTAAACAACTGTGGTTAAGATTGCATTTATTTTAAATTAATCTATATTCAATGTTACATGTCACATGTTATGTCTACGTTTTCAAAGAGCAAACTATGGTTCGTTTACATAGCCAATGAGTACCATTTTAGAAAATGTATCAGAATAAAAGCAATAAAAATTTTGAGAAATAAAAATGATACCATATCTAAGGCTTAATAGGCCTTTAATGATATAATTATTTTATTCATGTGCATGATGTATATTTTACATTACGTGACAATTATACTTGTTTGTATATTTTTCTTAATCATAACAAAATGTTTATGTTGAAAAACACAGTTCATAGTCAAATGACTTTTTTTAAATTGGTTTATAAGTGCTTTAAAATACAATGCATAGTTAAGCCGAAATTGAAAAAGTTAAAACGTTAATTATCTTGATTCATCAATAAATAATTGAATAGATAGGATCTCTTGTTTACGTTTTAGGTTTTGTTTACAGGATTACAGAATACCGCATTCAGTCAAGGGATGGTTAAACTTCTCAAAAATCAAATTAAAACAAGAACATAAAAAGCTAACGTTACAATGATTAAGTAAAGTGACAAATGAAGAAATTTAAGAACCATTGTTGTACAAATTTCGATTAGCTTTGAGTCATAAACCTCCTGACTCACAATTCATGTGATACCCCTTTACCCGCAAAGTTTATGTATACGCACTTAAATGAACCTGCTGTAAAGTGGATTTGATGAGAAGAGGGCTTATCCCATCAAAGAATATGATGGAAGACATCCCTTTTCAATCAATCTGTTTGATTTTGAATGGTTTATGGTCAAGACGAAATGACATGTCAGTGATGACGTAGATTGGTCTCAGCTCAACATGTGGTCAGTTTAGGGGGATTTTCTACAGAAACCAAATTTCAAAGGGGAAAAGATAATATGTATGAATGCATCAAAATTACTAAGTTATATCTAAGTTATGAATAGTAACGACCACGTTGACTTTGTAGGTATTTAAGTTTGTAGCACATTGTCACCTTAACCCAATAATAAATATGGTCGTAAATTATTTTTTCTAAACAGATTTACAAGATGTTTTGATAAATCTTAGTACTCTCATATGGCGGCCAATAGAGAAGAACCTCAGACGACCAGCGTATCAGGTCATTTCGTACAGACGGGATCGAGCAGCTAATTATGAGCCATGCATTGACTCAGGGCGTGCGAACTTTCGTTTGGTATCGTCACTAAATCAATAGGACTCGGTGTGGAAAAAAGGACAAAATACTTGCTTATTCGTTTGAAGTCTACGGGTCCCCGTATCTTTGATTTAAAGTTTACTAGGGTGCGACGCTAGATTACTAATGTAACAAATGTATATTATGTTAATTATCAAATTCTTTAATGAAATACAGCCACTATTTGAAAGATTCGGTTATTCCAGTTTGAAAACAGTCGCCTTATACATTTTAATTACGCGTTTAAAAGACATGTTTTGTTCACACGGCAACAGCTCGAAAAACACAAACATTAAAGCTACACACCTGCAGGTCAGCCAGAATATTCCAAGAAAATTGTTATCATTCTTTAAGATTATATTTTATGGAGTTTGCACAAGTCTGTAACTGCATAAATCTAAAATATGTTTTATCTAATATATGTATTGTTATGGACCTGTAACTTTGTCCTTTGCGATGACACAAATATTGAAATTCAAGAACTTAAAGGAATTGTAGACAGCATGGAGGAGATGATGGAACTTCAAGGAAACGCATATCTAAATCTAGAGGCTAATGAAAAGATAAATCATCTGACTGTACAAGTATCTGCATTTCAAAAAGGCAAAAGAAGTAATTAGATTTATGTCCCTTAAATGAGTAAGAGTAAGATAGGTCCTACAGAAAAATCGATAGGTTTTTAATTAACTTGCAAAGCATATAGACTCACTAATTCCACTCTCTTTTCCCCAGACTTTTTTATGCAATTTACTTAATAAAAATCTAAATACATGTATTTTGTTTCCAGTTACTATCAAAAAGACTATAACTTACAAATAATTAATTTGTCTTTTTAAACTGAGAGAAGACTTTCAGGCATGATTTGATGACCTTTATTAAATTTACCATTTCAGGCAAAAGGCAAACGGAACGGGTTGCCTTTACTGCGTATTTGGATCACGGTCAAGCAGTTCACAGTGGTAATGTTCTAAAATTCAACCAGATATTGTATAACGTCGAAAATGCTTACGTCTATACGGGTATCTTCACTGTACCAATAACTGGCACATACCTATTTTCGTTTCAAGTTGAAGACTGGAGAACGAAGGAATTGACTTTCTACTTGATGGTTGACGGTCAGAACATGGTAGACGCTATTATTGGCAATACTGGAAGTACCCAGAGTGGTAACACAGCTATTTTAGGTCTAACGGTAGGAAATGCTGTTTGGATTGAATCAGCAGAGGGATATACGTTAAATATATACGAAAATAACTTTCGTGGGACAACATTTTGTGGTGCATTTTTGTATTGATTTATTTGAATAGATAAATGTATCACTTTAGATGAGAGTTAATTAAATGTTCACCCACTTCTAATTATCTTTGATAGGTGAAAGTTATCCATATCAAAGCAGTTTCACCTGCATTTCTGTAATTTGCTTTAGAAACTTCATTTCCAAAAGTAACAACATGATTACGGATTGCGCCAAAAACGCCAAGATTTAAAAGAAAAGTGTCTGCAGAAGAGCATGCATGTCCTTAGAACCACCTTCGTTAGTTGCACATTCTACACATTATGAATCTGTTCTGCCAATCGGAACAGCCCGAATTTCTCTTACAACACCGTAAGAAAGACTGATTGAGGCCGCCCGAGGGGTGCCATTTGCATTTCTGCTTTTGAGCAAGTTCAATGCCATAGTCGCAGTAAGTAATATCTGGAACAGCGCTTCCCGACAATCCTAACAACAAAAAGTAATTCTCAAAACAGCTTAAAACTAGCGATGGAAAAGAAAGAAGTATTTTTATTTTGTTACAAATATCCAATTCAAAGTTTAAAAGTCGCTTTGGCTGATAAAATTGTCAATAAATGCACAATCACAAATAAGCGGATGAATATCATGTTAATCAATGAAAATTGCTCGGCTATTTCCGTGAAGCTTCGGATTATTGTGATCGGAATTAAACGCCGCCTAAATGAACATTTGTGATTTAGACTTTCTGAAAAATAAAGAAAGGATGTTAACTCTAGGACAAGGACGAATTTAGCACAGTCGTCGATCGATAATCAATTTCTACCATAAGTAACGGTCTTTTATTTGTTTGGGTCGTCAGACCAAACAAATAATGGTAGCGAAATTTCAGACTCTGATGCTGTTAATTGTAAATGCCTAAAGAAGTTCGCTTTTTGAAGCGGTTACTTCCCTTTATATGTACACTATCGCCGAAAAATTCAGAGGAGATCACTGCGTTAAGATGATCAAATGACAGGCGCATTAATTTTCAAGCAAAATAGTTCCGGAATGGTCGAAGATTTCTAATATTGTTTAATTCTTTATAGATATACATGCTTATAGTAAGCTCCATGATTATTTAAATCTGTGTTAAACAACAGTTAGCGTCGAAATAATTAAGGGTTACAAACCCTAATTTAGAATATTATGGGGTTTTCTTCAGGCTTTTAACATATAACTTCACCGTTGCCGAGGGGTTTGCGCGCTCGCTTAGGAAGCGAGAGGTCTAGAGTTCAAATCCCAGTTAAGGCAACTCCCTTTTTTCAATTGTTTAAGTCAAATAAACATTATTCAGTTTTGCAATTAGTCTTATAGCCAATTTACTACAATTAAAACGCTGGAAAGCATTGGTTGCACTATACAAAAACAAATTGGTTCATAATCTCACAACCTTCACCTTTCTGACATTCTGACACCAAAACAAATTCAGCGCCTTCTGTGCTTTGATTAGCTATGTCGCTATGGCTACACTTCAGCGCGTATAACACAATTAAATCTGACTGTCGAGTAGTGAAATATCATACGTACATTGCAAACATGTTGGACTGTTTCGGACTGTTTGGATGAGAAGATCTTCGCTAAATTATTTACATCTGTGTTAAACAACAGGTTTACCATGAACAAAATATCTCGAAATTAATAAGGGTTTACAAACCGTAATGGAAATTATAGATTTAAAATAATTTGGATTGCTTCAAACTATTTTCTTATAACTTTCCCATGGTCCAGGGGTAACGCGCTCGTTTAGGTAGTGAGAGGCCTGAGATTCAAATTCCAGTGAAAGCAGCTAATCCTTTTCTTTTTTAAGTGCCTTTTAGCGATTTTAACATTCTTTCTTAAGAAATTAGCCACGATATGGTAGGACAAAAGTGTAACTGTCATGAAAGAATGTACATAAATGATTTCATAATGCAAGTTAGAAACGGTGGTCATGCAAAATTCTGTATGTATCAAACTCAAAATGTTATCTAAACGCAGTCGCTGCAACTCGGTTTCCTGCAAAATGAATTGTAGAACATGTACCAGGGGCTTGGCCAGCTTTTTTCAACTTTTAGGCCCATAAAAGGGGGCTAAGCCCCCAGAAGCCATAAATAAGTTCAGATTAAAAAGAGCAAATTGCGCGTTCTAAAGCACTTTCAGGAAAAATTATCAAAACAATAATTTTAAACTATGAGTTTGATAAGATGCCAACTTTATTGAGGAGGTAAAAATCATGCATCAGCCTAAAAGACACTTGAATCGACCATACGACTTGAACACGCTACCATAATCTTTATGTTGATTTTAATAATGGTTTTAAGTTCCTGATATGTTGTAGTTTCGAGACATAATATTTTTTTTCAATAAACTAAGACGAGATAAGTAAGGAATTAAGCGATCCACTCTAATACAGGAGATCTAATAAATTATGCCAAATCAAAAGCACCCTATAATCTAATATATCTTGGATAATAAAATATTCTTGATCACTTTATCTGTCGCGCGCGATTTTTATGAAAAAAAAAGTGAAATAATCTAGAAATAGGACTACTGTCCGTCTACGTACCATCCGATAACACAATGCAATTTTGACATAGTTATCTTTCTGTCAACAAATTGTTTCATTATTCTCCTACAATTAATCCACAATATCGACGTGTCATGAGTCTAGTAACACAAGCCAGAACTCTCACCTAACTCTTGTAATAATGTCACCACTACTTTTGGATGATGTCAGAATCAGAGAACAATGCTATATTCCGAGTAGTTTACACAATCGTTAAATTCCAGTTTCCATTAATTATTTCAAGAATCACATGAGTCTTTGTCCAGAAAATACCTAGGTATCTCCATATTGAGATCGCTTTCACCCACGCATTCAAGTGAGATATTTTGATATGATAATCTGAAGACACACAAAGTATGTACACGAGACAATTACACCAGTGAGTTTATAAGTTAGACCCGGTGCACCCTACCTCCAGTGAAGATCAAGATGCAAAACATTAAAAAGCTTAACTGTTGCTTTAATATAAGCGTTTTTATAAAAGGATCTTTGCAGAGATATGAGTTTTCTTCAAATATATCACGCGACATAAAGATATGTGTTATAGAAAAGCACTATCAGATCTCAGTCTACACATACAGTAGGCAAGTGTCGAACACCAGAGGTGTCAAGAATTTAATACATTAGCCACTGTGTATGCTCCCCTTTCACATTGACTATATATCCTCTAAAAATAATTAATAACTAGATTCCAGTGGAAAGAATTAATAAGTGATATTATAATAGCACAGTGAAGTTGGAATGTATACATTGATTAAAAATAACCATAACTACTTCATCTAGATTTATTGAACTTTTGAGTGTCTCGCTCGGTCTAAAGTTACTCAGTCACAGTCATAACATATACACATGCATTAATATGTGATTTCATACATAACAAGATATATTTTATAATTTTGTACAATAAATAATGTAAATAATAGAATTGCAGTGGTGAGTGGGGTCACTGCTTCAAACGAATTGATAAAAAATATATCACACCCGAATTGTGCCTCTAAACATAAGATAGTTGTAGCATTATATCTGTTACATATTGATGATGAAAAACACTTATTGACAGTCTACTTAGCTACAGATAAGGGATTAATCAATATGATTGGTGCCACTTCAAAGATCCGATGCATCCATAGCCTCAACTAATATCACAATACATGTAATACGATAACGTTACAAATCACGATATTCACTTTTCCTACACTCGTTGTCTCGAATGAGTTATGCCGACATAACCATATTTTCTTGGTTATAAATCATACAATGGTAACAGTCCAGAGGAGCATATATTCCATACATATATGAATCGGTGTCTTTTGACCTGCTATATGTATTCTCCCATTGACTGTTCCGGCCTCAATGAATTGTCCTGGCTCAATTGCTAAAGGACCTAGATAATTAAGTGTGTCTGTGCCTTTCTAACCTCTAGGGCCTCGTCAAATAATGTCTTTGTCTTCAGTAATGACTATCTCTTAATACTAGGTTGGTTACCAGAACAATGCCCACTACACACCAAGAAAGACAATAAGTGCAAAAAAGTTGCCTAAAGAACTAATAAGTCGCTAATTCGTGTGCGATAATAAAATCCGTTCAAATGAGAATTAAACTTCTGACTACATCGAATAAGTTATATTTTCCACACCTCTTTCTTATGTAATTTAAAACGAATCATGATTGAATTGATTTGAACACTATATTATTCACATCACATGTCTCAGTAATCAAATCGTACCCCATCACTTTGTGAAATAACTCCTACTTATACTACTCTTAGTATCATGAGCTCATGTGATTTGCACTTAAAAACCAAATTCCAGCGATTGATATACACATCAGTTAAATTGGAATAGATATGTAGAAAAGACTGATTATACCAAATAGAAATTTATATCTATGTTAGAGAAAGTTATAAGACGATATGTAAACCTATTATGATTATGTAGTGATGCAACAATTTTATTACTAATTAATGCAATCCAGAATACATTCCTATGTAATATATCTGCACCCCCACAATATACAAAACTATTTCCTTTCTCGGCTAATATAATCGGTTATACAAGAGAATATATAATATAAGTTATTGCATATTGATTATTATATATGGAATATTAATATATACATCCTCAATTTGGACCAATAATTACAATAATCAATATCAAATACTTTATCAATAAATACACCTCTTTTATTGTGCAAAGACAAGGGCCGATACCTTATTATATGCTTTGAGTGATAAATATATCACATGGTAACTCTCTTGAGTACAGGACTAAACCGTTATTGAGTATTATTATATAGCGATAGAGAGCTACCAAATTATTGGATACACCGTATTATCTTAGTAAATATCCGCCTAACTAAGTAAACATGTCTCCAAAGCGCCACTTAGTTAGCTCACCGAGAGAATACGATATTGTACTTAAACTTCATATCTTCTTCTCTCGTGTTACTAGACATACTATACCACACCACGTAGATATCTACTTTTGCGACAAGAATTTTTATCTGTCCATGAGTCATTAGGTTCGTGGAAGAATAATACCTTCCGGAGTATTCACTTTGCATGTCCAAGACTATTCACTCAATGATACTTTATTGCATTTTGTCACTAGGTAGTTTAATCCTAATTATGTTCTGCTAAAATACACATAATTGCACACTATAAGTTCACACAAGAATAAAAGAGAAGCACAAGCGAGCACTTAGCTATCATGTACGATAATTATCTAGAATAGTAAACAGCACTAACAACATTATATGATTAATAAATGAGCGATAATAAATAGAACACGCTATGTAGTCACAATATTATAGTTGCTTTACGAGCAAACATGTATGATACTTCAGTCATTTATAATACAACTACGCTGTATATCCTGTATATCGCACTTCTAGTATGGTATAAAATATATAGTCTTGTACACAAAAAACGAAACAATAACTGCATCATGAATTGTAGACAAGCATTATTGATGTCTCTTAAAACTCTTCTAAATGAATTAGTCTTCAACATCATAGACATAAGTCAATAAGTATATCAACTCATAGTTAAATATTCAATTGAGTGAAATCTTTATGAGTTTATCACATAATCTACATAGTCACGAAAGACCGAGCCAAGGATATTTCATTAGACACAATAATCTAATCTAGAATAACCACTTTAATTTTAACACTAAAGAACTATTTCTTTATTCACAATATCAATATCGTTTGCATCTATTACAACGTATAGCACAAATAACACATAAAAAGATAGCAAGCAAGTATGAGATCTGATGGAAACGAATGGATACTAGACCTAGGAACCATACAATTAATGGGAATGACAGATCAGTTAATTAAACGACATATCGATCAACAATTCACTAATTAGACGGTACACAAGTAAAGAGATGAAAACGTTTATACAATTGATAATACTACGCTTAAACAAATGTACGATAACAAAGCATTTTATAATCGTTTAATTCATTTGTAATAACATGTGGATTAGAGACCGCCAAAAATAAATGACACGTATATGACATAAAAGAACAAAACAGCAGATAATAAAAGATTATTATAAAGCACACTGAATTTACGTTACCGGCACGAATATAAAAATACAATATTTGAATTTATGATTATAACCACAACACGTAAATACTTTGATTCTTTTTCTATTTCGTTATAAACGAAAAAATAGATTCTAATAGTATTCTTTTTACCACATATACTAATTTTGAGAACTGCTTTATACATTATGAATATACACAAATAAATTAGATTATCAACTCTTTGAAAAGGAGAGTTTAATATATCAAATTAGAACTATACTTGACAATTCATCAATATTATATAAAACTCTACTGACAAAGATATCACTGATATTTAAAATTACATATTATACTTTAGAATATAGTGAACATTTATTCACTGCCTTCTCGTGCGCAAAATTAGCAAGATGACAGATAGTAGTGAAAACCCACAAGAAACTAAAGATTATCACACAGTATCTTACTATGTAGAATCATAAAACTAATTGAGGAAATCTAATAATGATCAAGTCGATATTTGCTATTATTTATCGTGTTCAATCCTCGATATACTATGATACTAATATCTCAACATTAATAAGTATAAGATTGAAACGCGCTTTAACATCGTAGATTACTGAGACACGCTCTATAATATCTATATGAAATACATAAACGATAGTGTAGTTGTAATATAATTTGTATATATTAAGTGTGACATAAAGGTCAGTGTCACAAATAGTAATCTGCTATATTTTATTATTACTCTACACACTATAAATTAATGCATTTTAATAATTATACTTGACTTATTTCACATGTCACACGCACAATATATGAATAATAATTCCTCAAATCTTAAGAAAGTAATAATCTATGAAGAACATAAATAATCACAAAATGACATTAAAAGAACTTATAACAAATTAAGATTCTGGATATATACTGATTGTATTTTATTCATGATGAAGACATCTTTAATTCACACAATAATAAATCCAATTTCTGAGGCACTTAATATACTATATATCTACAAAGCAAAACACTTTTTTTTGTTACAGTAGATCCTCTATGATTATTCAAATGGATATATTCCCCAGGTGTGCTGATCATTAAACACATAAATTCAGTCTATCTTTTACCTGCTAATATCCAAAAATTTACAGAATAAACTTAATTCCAATCACACGACATATATACTCCACTTGTTCCTCCGAGGCTATCACTTATAAGTTAAGTCTGTTGATCTACTTAGTCGAGTCTATCAGAACTTATATAGGTTAAAATACTCTATGGTCATTACTATATATGTTGTTCAAAAAATTCTCTACATTAAATGTCGGTGGGAGTGATATAACGTAAGCAGATTGCATACATTACGAAATGTGATCAAGTATTATTATATGAAAACAGAATCATAATTCTATCGATACAATAGAAACATAGTATCACAATCAATTTGAGTTGTGACGGGAATTCAAATACAAGACCAAGTAAATTAGGTTATGCATCTCTTGCTTACTCTGAAATAACGCATTCAAGATTAAAGAATTTAATAATGAAATTAATCATTCTTAACTCTCATCTTTTATAACAAAGCACGCCACAAACTATAGTATTCATTTTATTTTCATTAAATATTTTGGTAAATCATTTTGTCATATATAAGCAAACACGACATGAAACTGTGATGAAAACAAAAGGAACTGTGTAACTGTAACATTGCAACGGTCCATACTAATTGCAAGACACTAAGAATAAATTACACCAAAACTTTACGAATATGGCGAGTAAGAATAACAGTCAGCTGTACTCCCCTTACTAAACAGCCGAGTGATATATATTTATCTCTAAGCATATAAAAGTACTCAAAATCACAATTCGTGTAAACCTACATATACATACAAATATCGAGCACTTGAATCCGTCTGAATATATATATTTTAACCGTCTATCTAAAAAGTTTAAGTGGCAACTGATTCATCAAAGTACATTACGATTTATCTTCGATAAGAATATCTTCGCACTCTATCATGGCAAAAGCGTGCAGACATTTAAAATACGTTGTAAAGGGTACTATCCGTGTCATTGAATTGCATAGTATCATTATTAAGATCTTTAAATATTTCTGTATATACACACTTTAATAACCATGTGTTTTTGTGTCTTCTTACACGACAATTCGAGTCATAACAATTTCACAACTATATCTATCTAATTATGATAACTTTCCACATTTATCGAATTATTTTATATGAGTCTATAGGCGTAAGCTCACAAGAACACAAAGTTTAGAGAATACACAAATCCTCACATAGTCCCAAATTCTATATCTAATTGTGGGTATCAGAACTAGCACATTCCATCATTATCATATCTACAGACCATTCCTGATTATACATCCTACTATTTACTCTCTTATGCTGTGAATAAATAATCTTTATGCCTAAATAAAGCAGTAAAAGTGAGTGATTTCGAGATCTAACAAGGACATTATATCCACTTCATAGAGTTTTTAAATTTCCTCCATAGAACTATCCATAAAAGCATCTCTGTGACTAATCACTTTTAAATTAATCTGACTAATAAAATTTGTTTCACAGAATTTATATTGAAGACTGATACTGAACTTGGCCAATATCCAAATATAAAATGGATTCTAAAGAAGATGATTAATTACTTTACGTCTTTCAATTTGGCCTAAAATGTCTATAAGATAATTTTTTATATCACTTAACTCACGTAATAAACTTACTGAAAATAATCAATGTTAAAATATTCTTTAAATAGTTTCAAGTATTCAGACAATCTGTTTTGCAGAATATAGTATAGAAATACCTAAATACTAGACGAGTAAACCAAGACACAATTATTATACATCTGCAGATCTTATAAATTGTAATTTCGATCTAGCTATAATTGACAATATTTAATTATGAAAAGTAAATCTACATGCAAAATCTTTTTACATGAAATAACTCAATTCAAGGATATAATGTATTAATCCATAACTACTTTATATCTTAAGGCACTTAATTGTTACAAATATTCTGAAACGTCTAACCTTTTGCTGCTAAAGACATTGTTCATTGTTGCTTTTTTTTCAGTAGTTATTTGCAATGTGATTGTGAAAGAAAAAAAAAGACCCAGAAATTAATACTATAATAGATATAATGTCGTATTTTAGTGCTCTATGGCTACTTTTAATGATATGCATGTATTACCTTTGTGCACCCCCAGTCATTAATTGCCTTGTATATGCCATATAGTTGTGACAGAAAACACATCACCCATACAACAGCACACCTTCTAGTTTCAATACAGCTGCATTACTTGAGCAAGCCTTCCATAGCGTTGTGCTAAAGAAAAAGAAAAAAAAACTAATTTAAAAAATGGAATTAGAAATTTTAACAAATGTTATAACTTACACTCTTGTTGTAAATTCCACCACACATCTTACATATTCTCAGATTCTTCGAATAGAAATTTTTTTTCAAACATACAATGTACTGCTAACAGACATATAAAACTTAAGAAGATGATATTCATAAATTAACAGAATATTATAGTCAACAATGGAAGCTTTAAAGGTTATTCTATGCAGGAAAATTGTATACCTATTCATAAAAGGCAGTAACAAATGTAATCATTCGTTAAAGCCCAAAGTACTGTCTTTAAAAAAATCTATCAAGATATTTAGCATCATTTGCAAATGTTTTCATTATATTTTATTTATATATATATAGTAATATTATACGATAATTAGGTTTAAATGCAAGATTCTGACATCAAGCATTTTAATAATTCCATATCTTGTATTCTGAAAAAGTTCCAAATATTTCAGCTTTTTTAATGTAAATAATGATTACACAACACTTCATTTGCTATAAACTCCCCAAAAGTCAACTTATTCTTTCTGTGGCCATATTCGCGCTAACCAGGATATCATTTTCTATAACAGATTTTCCTGAGGCATGAATTATAATGTTAAATTCATAACATCCACTATCATTTGATACCGAATGAAAACGCAAATAGTTCTTAAATCTTAAAACACTTGTAAACACGATGGCCCCGTATATACTGAGTAATCAAATCAAGATATCAACGTATTTCCATATCGTTAGCCTGTAACCGTAAATTTTGTGCCTTAAAAGTTTATCTATCGCGTGTTGTTCTTTATGCATATGAAAGAGCTCATTACTTCAATTAAAAAAAAGTTTAAATGTTAGATAGCTCTATACCTGTAATCATCCTTCACTTAATATATTAATGCGTAGCCTGTGTCCATAATGAGCCTGTTACACGTTTAATAAAAACTATAATTTGTATCGAAATTGACTGAAGATATGTAATCTACTTGAAAAAAAAGTATGAAGCAACCCGGCACTTATTCAGATCAATTTTGATAATTGAAATTAATAATTAATAAACTATAACTTGTATTGATATCAAAAGGATAGAAATAACATGGCTTTTCACTAACGATTGTGTCTGACAACATTTTACAAAAAATGCCGGTTTGCTCCTGTTAAAACGAAAAACATGCAAGAATAGTTAAAGCGCAAATGTCTTAAAATTATGTTGTAAAATTCCAATTAAAATGCCAAAATTTCTTTGCTATTAAAATTGGTATTTAAAGAAACCGAAATAAATCATTTAGCATTCTCATAAAAACTACCATCCTCAAGCACAGGCGCGCCTATTCTTAATCGTTACTATAAGAGTAATGCATTTAAAACAAAAAGTATGTTATATATATACATTTCGTATACATGTGGATATTTATGAAAATAAATAGATAATAAATATCTAAATCAAATATTGTTTGCTGAACAGATGCATTATTAAGGCTCTTTCATAATTTGAAAAAGACCTGTAATTTCCATGATGGAATTTTCCAATATATAAATTTTTTTTTTAAGTTTAAGAAAGAAAATGTTAAGTTATGAATTACTTTTCACAAATTGTATCAATACTGTGCTTCTTCTTTCACAAATTTATGGAAAGTAATGCTAAAAATTTACAATTTCAAGAAAAATGGTACAATGCAAAATTTCAAGTAAATGGTATTTTACAAATCAAAATGACCAAAGCAACTCACATTTTAGAGTTACATCGTGTCGAACTTTCCTCACATATTTTATTTGCGTTTTTGTGTGTTTTAAATCACATTGGGTGGAAAGAATCTTTAAAAATTTGCCGTTTCATACGAATATGATCATTTTATTTAACAAAAGGTTACGAATTACGGGGCGTCGGTTGTCGAGTGGTTTAGGTTGTTGACTTTGAACCATTTTCTTGTCACCAATGTAAATTCGAATCACGTTAGAGACTTCGGATTATTTCATGTGAGGAAAACATCCAAATTTTATTTTTTTTAAAATATTTAACATTTTACTTACTCTTAGCAACACACTATTCATTATAAATTAATTCAATTAATACCACAGATAATCAAAATCGGCTTGGAAATATGAAATAAAAAACGTTCAATTACGATTGTATATTTCTAAAAATGTCCTTAAACGAAAATACATTAAGAATATTTTTCTCACTAATTAGAATTAAAAAGCGAATTTTACATTTTAACTGAAACATAAACAGATTCTGAAGTTTGTCTTTATAACTTAAATTTAATCTCTCAATTATGACACAAAATATGCTAAACGGATTAAGTTGTCATAACTGAACTAAGAATATGAAAATACGACAGGAATATTTACCTCTCCTATTTGTGTAATACAAAAACCCGTCGGCAATTTCCAGTTCTGAGTCTTCGAAATACCTACAGCCGTCGCATCTCCTGTCCTGTGGTTGGTAAAATATGTCAACACAGGATGACGATCCTTTACAATAGAACGCACAGTTGAATATCCTGTAAACCTTGTCAATGCTAAAAACGCTTTTGCCTCAGGCACGTTATAACCGGCAAGTACAACTATTCTTCTAAAAACAAAAGAATTCGAAGAATTACAAAAGGCAAAAAACCACATAAACAAGTACGAAAAAGGAAGAGAACAAATTAAGCTGAATGCCATGTTCCCTCTGTTGCCTGAACGCCTCACGATTCTGCAATATCTTTTTATAACAAATATCGCGCATGCTCATAACTTTCAAAAGTTCGCCCAAACAATACAATATTATAGCTTGGAATTGAAATAATATGCCACCAATGCAATAGCGTTTAGAATGAACAAGGATGAAGCCAATTAATACCAAACTAGAATGTCAAGTGCTAATTAATTTCTTAATAAAAGTTTGAAAGTTGAGAATAAATATTTACACATGGCAATTTTGTCTCCAAACGTCAACAAATAGGTGTAGCATTACTGTTAACGGAATATTTCGTATTCACGTTACGTCCAATGTTAGAAGGCTGAATAAAAACCCTATTAAACCCGTTATTAATTTTTGAGTAGTATTTCTTGTTGTTGTAAAATTGCGTTTTTATTTTCTGCAGAGCATTGTCGCTTCAACATCGCCTGACTCTCCTAGGATCCATCATTGTCAAAAAACTCTATATCGTCGAGTTAAGAGGTGAGTAAAAACAACCATGGACCGAAGACACACAATGATCGCACATCACAGAAAACTATGATGTTATTAAAAAACATTTGACAAATAACACTGTCACCAACAGTAACCTGGGACTACAACTATCAACCTTAATCGTTCATTGAGTCATGTATTTGAACATGTAATATTAATTCATTTTTGGAAACGAAATCACTTTAGAATCAATATTGATAGTTATTGAAGAGTATATTACTCTTTTCAAATACCTACATAAATTGACTATAATTGATTTGATTTGCTGTAATTTGAAAATTATTTTTTACTATTTATTCGCCATGCATTATTTTTAAGATAATTTATTAACAAAAACGTATCAGTGATCACACGTGTCGCTTTATTGATAGCCAATTGCATGTTGTAGCAACAACCCAGTAGCAGGTGAAATCATTAACAGGGAAAAAACGCGCATATGTTACGATGCATGAAATATGTTTATTACTGTATGCAGATGATAGCGCATTAAAAATCTCTCAATAAAAATTAATGGGGTTGTCATTGTTCTTTCAAAGGTATACATATTTTTCAATAAAATATATATAATTTATATTCTTATTTTGTAGCTGAATGACAAATTGCTGATGAATCCAAATTGCGTTTGGATAAAACGGTTATTGTCTGCGATCAAAAACGATTTTAATACAAACATTGGCATAGCTTTCGTAGAAGCGGCGCAGCGTCGGTGGAGCAATTGTCGCAGAAGCTGAAGTTTATGACTGAATCTTACTATATGTTTTAATGTTCTACGGGAAATACACAGAGAGACTGGAGCCCACATTATCATTTACTCTCCCAACTTATTTCACGCACACAATAAAATTAATTGCTTTTTATGAAACGCTTATGTACAGTTTGATAAAGGAACACCACTTTTGCCTAATTTTGGCTAAAACACGTAAACATGTGTGCAAACAATCCCAAAAAACACCGCCATCACCACCTATCTCTATCTATGAAACTTGCACAAAACAACCATATTTTGGAACTTTTGGAAATAAATTGTTATTGTCTGTTAATAAAATAAATAACAAAAAAGTTATAACAACGCAGACGGAGTTGGATTCGATTGAAAAACAGTGTGGTGGACGCGACAGCATTCATTCTATTTAAGGATTTAATTTGAACATATAAGTTAACGTACCTTATATCATTGAGAGACAACCTTGGTCTTACTTTGACCTCATGTAAAAAGTGTTTATTTCGTGTTTAAAAACAACTATAATTATAATATACAAATTATATTTATAGAAATTTGCCCTGGAACATAAATTATTTGAGTACCATTTATGAATTATAAAATTGAGCTCAGCATTTTTATGCAAAATGGTTCAAATTATTTAAATTTTATACCTTTTCATTGTCACTTGGTTTGCAATAAGTACATTTAAATGCTTCCCTTATCTACAAATTGTTATCATTCTATCTGTGAGCTTGAAATAAAGATAATATTTTATTTGGAGTTTTAACAAGTCATATAAACTGCATATGCATAAAACTGTTTTATTCTGCTTTATGTTGTTATGGACCAGCAACTTCTGTCCATTATGCGATGACAAAAAATATTGAAATTCAAGAACTTAAAGGAATTGTAACCCGCATGGAGGAGACGATGGAACTTCAAGGAAACGCAATTTCTAAATACCATCAGCAAATGGAAGAAGCTAATGAAAAGATTAATCATCTCACTGAACAAGTATCTGCATTTCAAAAAGGCAATAGAGGTAATTTGATTTATATCCCTTTTAAATAAGTAAGAGTAAGAACAGTTCTACAAAAAAATGATATGTTTTAATTTACATAGCATATATAGACTCACTAATAATCGCACTTTCTTTTTCCCCAGACTTTTTTGTGATGCTATTTACTTACACATATCTACATGCATGCATATTTTTTTATTGTTTCCAACTACTGTCAAACCGGCTATGAGTTAATTACAAATAATTAGTTTGTCTTTTTAAATTGAAAAAACATTTACATGCATGAATTAATGACTTTAATTAAATTTGCCATTTCAGGTAAAAGGCAAACGGAACGGGTAGCCTTTACTGCGTATTTGGATCACGGTCAAGCAGTTCACAGTGCGAAATGTTAACTAAAATCAACCATGATATGCAAACTTCCGGACAATGCTTACAACGTCCAATACGGTCAATCTTCACTGTACCAATAACTGGCACATTACCTATTTTCGTCTTCAAGTTGAAGACTGCCGTCAGACACGGGTTCAATTTGAAATTCTACTGTTGATGGTTGGACGCGTCAGAACATGGATAGACGCTATGATTATTGGCAAACACTGGAATACACAGCAGTTTGGTAACACAAGCTATTTTAGGTCTAACGTAGGAAATTCCTGTTTGCATTTGAATCTGTGAGGGATATGCGTTTGGCGACAAGTAACTTTCGTGGGACAACATTTTGTGGTGCATTTCTGTATTGATTTATTTGATTAGATAAATGTATCACTACAAATGAGAGGTAATAAAATGTCCACCCACTTCTAATTATATTTGATAGGTGAAAGTTATCTATATCAAAGCAGCTTCATCTGCATTTCAGTAATTTGCTATATAAACTTCATTTTCAAAAGTAACGACATAATTAAGGTTTGCGCCAAAAACGTGAAGAATTAAAAAAAAACTTCCACAGAAGAGCATGCATGTCCTTAGAACCACCTTCGTTAGTTGACCATTCTACAAATTATGAGTCTGTTCAGCCAATTGGAACAGCCCGGCTTTCTCACCGTAAGATAGACTGCTTGAGGCCGCCCGAGGGGTGCCATTTGCATTTCTGCATCTATGAAATATCATATTATAAAATCGGTCGGTCTTGCAGTCGAAATATTGAGACTACTTTTGAGCAAGATCAACACCATAGTCGCAGTAAATAATATTTGAAGGAAAGTCATAATCAGTGGGATTTTCACTTCGAGCTGTTTTGTCTAGTAATAAGAAAAGCGACATAACTTCTGAGTGTTTATTTAACAAGAAAATTAAATGCTAAAATATATACGGTTAAGACATGATTTTGTTGTTTGAAAGTTGTTGAACAGTGAGGCTAAAAATAAATAATACAATATAAAATGCCACAGAGTGTTCACGTTAATGGTGGATTAGTATTTTTGTTATTATTGAATTGTTTAACAGAATAACGTACATAATACACGTTGAAAAAAGTATAGGTGTTAACATTATTCTTGATAGCTGGATGGTCGCACAGCAACACCATTGCGTTATTTTCCTGTGACAATTCCTAAACCCAGAAACAATTATCTGTAAGATGGCGCCGTCTTATAAATGAGACGCCTGAACGTTCAAAAATTGCGCCGACGGTCTGTAAATATATAAATACATAATTAGATGAGTGTGGTTATAGTTTGGCACAACTTTTGAATGTGTAGAGGTTCCCTAATTATATTCCTTTTAATGTGGTAAGAAATCCCCAACTTTTTAAAACAGAAAATCGATTGGTATCAAGGGAAGAAACTTAGTGAAATTTGCACAGAGTCTTATACACAAATGTGGGTCTTGTACATTAAGTGAAAAAAAATGTACTGAAAACCTTCAAAAACAAAAAGTTTTTCATCATAATTATAGCAGTGTCATGCCACAAGATGAATATCGCTATTAGCCATATAAAAGCTATTACTTTTGCTTGTGAAAAGCTCAAAACACACCCAACATCTTTAAAGGCACTTTATGCCTCAGATATTTTTACTCCTTTCCGCAAACGTGAATTTTATCATGTTTAAACAATGGTTTTAAAAATATTAGATGATTGTAATCTGAAGAAAGTAGCGATAAATGTGAAACAATTTGTGGTAAAATTAGCGAAATGTAAACAAAGTAGTATTTTGACTTCCATATAAATACTAATTCCCTATAACTATGTAAAAAGCAAAAAAATAAAATATGAAGAAGATAGTTTAGTTAATTGGCCAATGAGTAATCTTTTTGATGCTATAAAAGAACGCTAACATTAAAAGGGCTTTTGAGAAAGTTTTTTTTTTATTTTATTTTTTAATTAATACTATGCATGTTTCACGTCAGGGTCCCTTTTTCGAAGTATCTAAATTATTTACGAAATGTATTAGAATTATAATAACTGGCATGTATGTAGTCATAAATATACTTGATAAAGATTGATGAACATTATTATTAGAAAGAAAGAAAGAAAGAAAGAAAGAAAGAAAGAAACGTGTTTCTGGAGAGAGAGAAAAAAACTGGTTGTTTTTATTTATTACTTATAATTGAAATTTTGAGAAATATTGATGAAATAAAATGCGTATTTTTATTGTTCGTATTTTCACTATAAAAATTTGTTTTTCACTGCAGTGAAACATATTTTACGTATTTTCACTGGGGTCTTGACGGAATACTTCCTTCTAAATTCAGCCAATACACACAATTAAAAGTGAATTATTCCTATTCATCAGGTTAAAGAAAAAAGAAAAAGTATATAATAAAAAGAAAATTAAAGTTTTTCTATTAATACAGGATTTATTTTAATGTTGTCGTAGGAAAATTATCATACTTCTCTCGCGGCTACTGGGCTACTCCCACTCGTGAAACATTTATTATCATACCACTCGATGAAAATAAATCCTGTATTTATAGAAGAAACTTGAATATCCTCTATTTATTAATCATTCTGTTAGGAAAAAAACAAGAACAACAACAAACAAACAAAAAAATATAATGTCCAAAAAAGCACAATACCTTTCTTCATGTTTTGTAAGATTTGTTAATCCATTTAACGCCAATCCCAATTCGTCCATAACAATATGATCACGTGGTGAACCATTGTCATCAAAGCAAGCATGCTGCAGAAGAACTAAGAGTTGTCTCAAGGTCTCTCTGTATTCCACTCCATCCAATGAATTACATAAGATCAGCTAAAATGTAATATTGTTAATATTTTGCTATTTTTGTTTATTTTAGACATACAATTTCTGAACCATTGTATTATAGGCTACCAGTCGATGAACATGCTAAAGTGCTTGACGTTGCTTTTGGTTTATATAAAGTGAATGTTAAATGGCACAATAAGAACATAAATGTGTTTTGAATTATATTCCATAGACTTACTGCTAAATGTTAAATGATACCCAAAAAAACACCAAGGTTTATTAAGGCTTATTGCTTAAATGATTTACAATGCAAAGTTTTTTTTAGTTCTTAAATGCATTTCTAACAGAGCCACACATATTTTACAAATAAGACCAGAACAAACAGACCATTAGATGAATGCAACATTCTACCATGTAAGTTCAAATTCTTAAAACAACAACAACAACATTAATCTATTATTTAAGAAAAAGACAAATAAAATAATTACTAGAGTTTCTAATCTTGCAAATAAAATGTCTTCTGCTTCGCTGTTGATTTCTGCCACATCGTATGCTGTATAATCATCCGTTTCAGGATAACCATAATGTTTTATAAAATCTCTGACCAACAAAACTCGATCAATATCACCTTGAAGCTGGTGAACTTTTCTTGACACGGCTATAATTAACAAATATATACACATGTGTCCAGGTATCACATAAGGAGACTCAAATGTTTATCAAATCAAAACAAATTAATAAAAGGGACTCCACCGAGATTTTCTTTTTGACATGACGGGACTTGAAATAGTTTTGGCGTTAATGTTCCATTTGATGTAGGTCATTTTTCCAGAATATCTATTCAAAATGCGAAAAATGACCCAAAACTGAAAAGCGTTGCAATTATGTTTTTCACTCAAATTGGGCTAAAATAGCACACAATTACGATTTTCAATTTACATCTGAGTATATTTCGCAATTATCTTTTGCATATCTTTCTGCCTAATCTGATCTATGTAAGAAACTCAAATTTCATGTTCTCGGTGAAGTTCCTTTAATGCTGCACTTATTTTTTAAAGATGTGACAGACATATTATTGATTATAAATTCATTAAGCAGCCAGTGATTTATTTGTCATTCAAACAGTGATTGATCGTTCCAACTGAATAAAAATTTCTTTTACGTTTAGAAATATAAAACAATAAAAAACAAAACAAATAATTTGAATAAAGTCGTATTATGTGACAAACCTTTACGTATGAAAGTTTTAAACTCATTTTCAAATGACTCGATGCAGTATTCATCTGTTCCACCGACACGTTTCTCATAGTCATCATCTATGCTATTTAGTGGCTGAGTTTCTAAATTCTTATCGGCATATTCTTGACTTCCATATACCCCTTCCTTTTCCTGTTGATTCCAATAGGATTGTACTTGTCCTAATATTTGACAAACAAAATCTCGGCTCGTTTTTACTTCCTCTGTATGAAATTTGTTATTATTTTGAATGGTTTGTTTACTTATGTCTTCCAAATATTTAAGATGTCGGCGTTGTCTTGTTGCAAAATCTGATTTGGTTATCTTTGTATCAGTTTCACTGTCCGAATCATATTCCATCTGTCTTGTTGGTATTAAACTTCCGTTATTGCTGTTGTATTTAAGCTCATCTTTAGAAAATCTCACAATCTTAATCTTTGATGGCAAAACCGGTATTTTTTTTCTTTGATGAAAATCATCTTGTCTATTTGTCTCATGGAAACGTGCATAGTCTGGCTGCTGTAGCTTCGTTACGGTATATTTTACGTTATTATCTGCAGGTGCAGAATGTACTCGAGTTTGCTGTTTACCAGGTTTTGTGTTGCGACTGTCATGGTGTTTAGAATATTTCCTTGACCCGATGCCTCTTAACCTCTGATTCTCGTTATTCTTTTCTTGACTGTTATATGTTTGATTGATCTCCTCATTAGTGTCAATGGTATGTAAATTTCTCTCTTCAACTGCTACTTTTGTTTGGACGAGCTCAGGTTCTAACGGTATTATTTTCCAATGGTCAACTTTATCGTATATGTCTTTTGCTGGTGCTAGAGGTAGATCCATGTTGCAATCGCCGGTATTCGGATTTTTCAGCATTTGAATGTGTTGTTCAAGAAGATTAAGAAACTTCTGACGTTTTGTTTTGGGACTACTACTTTTACTAGTATCTTGATTGTTTACACAAACACTCAACTCTTCAGGAGATATTTTTGTATTCGGTTGGGATGTGAAAGACTTTTCCAATCTACTAGAAGATAAATGTGGAGCTTGGTCTGAAATATTGCTTTTGTCAGGAAGAAGTGCAGCTTTATCCATTTGATATTCATAAGTTTCTTTGTCTGACTCTTCGCTATTTTTTACTAAATTGATATTTTCTACTAGAGATCTTAGCAGTTTTACAGTTTCCGGTGTTCGTATAAAATCTTCTATTTTCTGTGTTTCGTACGGTACGTGTGATTCTTCGTTACCATCTGATTTTATCTTGGATTTGTTCTCTACTTTTTCATAAGCTTTGAATTCAGCGGTAGAAGATGGTAATCGTTGACAGTTTGTTTTGACTTCATTTTCATTATTTTTATATTGATGTGATTGCTTTGATATGCTTGTACCAACTAGATGTTGATTATCTCTAGAGACCTTTTCCGGTCTATGGAATTCAATGGGTAACTTTGTAAAACTCCGATTCTCATCTCGTCTCATTACTTGATTTTGAACCATTTCAACCTGTGTATATTTAGTAGATACACTTTTTGTTCCGCTTTTAACTGGTGTTGATAAATCACTTACTGTAGGTGTTTTGCTTTTCTTTCCATCTTCAACCAGCTCATTTAACTTTTTGAATATATTTTCTTTATGGTGAGGAGTTAAAGATTCTCTGCTAATGACAGTTGTTTGATCATTTTGTAACCGTCCTCTTGGGTTCACTTTTTCATTTGTCATTGGAATCATCGTTGCGCCGTTTCTCTCAGCTTTGACTTGATGATTCATCTCATGATGTTTGCGATATCTTCTCCGTCTAGCTTCACGCTTTTCTTTAATAGACCACGTTGGGGGTTCCGTTTTGTTACTTGGTACTTGATAGTGTCTTTCTGTCGCTTCTTCTTTAGTCGACATTGATGGAGCTGTAAAGGAAATCGTCGGACTTACAATTGTTTGACCCGGAAAAGTATATCGTTCTTGCTTTGTTTCTTGTACTTCACTAGTCGGCAACAATGGAGCCTCAGTTTTGTGAACTGGTATTTCATTTCGTCCTTTTATCAATTCTGACTCTTTTTTAGTCGACATATTTGGAAAATCACTTTTATGAGGTGTCACTTGGCATTGTTCTCTTATCTCAACTGGTTCTTCATTGGTCGATAACACCGGAGTCTCACCTTTGCAAACTGGTAATTTATATTGCCTTTGAATAGTTAATGGCTTTTCTTTAATCAACGCAGATGGAGCTTCTTTCTCGTAAACTGGTAATGTATATCGTTCGCCTAACTGTTTTTTAGACAACACACCTGGAGCCTCACTTTTATGAGCTGGAACTCCATATTGCTCTCTTTTCGCTACTGGTTCCTCATTTGATACCATCAAATCATTACTTTTATAAACTGGTAATTGATATCGTCCTTGTTTATCCGATGTTTTCTCTCTAGTTGAATCTGTTCGAACTTCATTTATTTGACCTGGTATTTGATACTTTTCTCGTTTTGCAACTAAATTTTCTTTCATCAATTCTCTTTCAGTCTCACTTTTGTTATCTTGCACTTGACATCTTTCTCTTATCAATGGTTTGATATTTTCAGTTTTAATCAATGCCAGCTTGCCGTTATTATTTTGTTCATGTAAGACATCCTCTGTCTTACCTATAGTATGATCAAACAGTTTATGATGTCCGTTCGTCTCTACTTTTTCAACATCATAATACTCTATTGCAGACATGTTATTATTATCACTGAATGATTTCTTTGTCGAAAGTGTCTGTTTAATCTGAAACATTCTTGGTGATACACTTTCATTGTAATCCTCTAAATGTTCAACCATATTCTTCAATTTTCTTCCTAAAGAACTGCCTAGACCGATTTGTCTATCAACTGAGCTATATTTATTTACGCCCATAACTGTAGATGTATCTTCTTTTGGACGCCCAAACTCATTATTTCCTTTCACATTTTGCAGATATTCTTGACATTTAGCTTTTGTTTGTTGCTTGTCAGGATTGATATTGATATTGCTCTTATCTATTTCTGACAAAAGACTGATTACTTTACTTCTTGGCGATTCAAACTTCCCTTGAGTCTTTACTTTTGGCGTTTTAATGCTGCCTCTCTTATTTCTAGTCAACGAATCTTCTATTATACATTCTCTTTCCTCTGTAGGACTTGTGATGTTTAAACTATTTGTAGACGTAGGACTTGTGATTTGTCTATCAACTGAGCTATATTTACTTACGCCAATAACTGTAGATGTATCTTCGTTTGGACGCACAAACTTATTATTTCCTTTCACATTTTGCAGATATTCTTGACATTTAACTTTTGTTTGTTGCTTGTCAGGATTGATATTGCTCTTATCTATTTCTGACAAAAGACGGATTGCTTTACTTCTTGGCGATTCAAACTTCCCTCGAGTCTTTTCTTTTGGCGTTTCAATGCTGCCTCTTTTATTTTTAGTCAACGAATCTTCTATTATACATTCTCTTTCCTCTGTAGGACTTGTGATGTTTAAACTATTTGTAGACGTAGGACTTGTGATTTGTCTATTAACTGAGCTATATTTACTTACGCCCATAAATGTAGATGTATCTTCGTTTGGACGCACAAACTTATTATTTTCTTTCACATTTTGCAGATATTCTTGACATTTAGCTTTTGTTTGTTGCTTGTCAGGATTTTTGATATCGCTCTTATCTATTTCTGACAAAAGACTGATTACTTTACTTCTTGGCGATTCAAACTTCCCTTGAGTCTTTACTTTTGGCGTTTTAATGCTGCCTCTCTTATTTCTAGTCAACGAATCTTCTATTATACATTCTCTTTCCTCTGTAGGACTTGTGATGTTTAAACTATTTGTAGACGTAGGACTTGTGATTTGTCTATCAACTGAGCTATATTTACTTACGCCAACAACTGTAGATGTATCTTCGTTTGGACGCACAAACTTATTATTTCCTTTCACATTTTGCAGATATTCTTGACATTTAGCTTTTGTTTGTTGCTTGTCAGGATTTTTGATATCGCTCTTATCTATTTCTGACAAAAGACTGATTACTTTACTTCTTGGCGATTCAAACTTCCCTTGAGTCTTTACTTTTGGCGTTTTAATGCTGCCTCTCTTATTTCTAGTCAACGAATCTTCTATTATACATTCTCTTTCCTCTGTAGGACTTGTAATGTTTAAACTATTTGTAGACGTAGAACTACTTTCAATTTTTCTTGTCACCAAACAGCTAGTATCTAGAATGGATGGTTCTGGTGAAGACTTAAAAGTTATTTCAGGTTTACAACCAGGATTAATAGATAAATCAGTCACCTTTGAAGTATCAAGTTCTTCGTCAGGGTGTGTATCTATTTCATTACGATATGGCACGATAGACTCGACTCCTCTTGTTAAATCTTCATTACTTGTCCGTCTTATGTACTGTTTAACAGTAATCTTTGGATATTCATGACTGTTTCCTATTTTGTCACCGTCGTTTGTCTGATCAGATATCCCTTTGTTATCGGTTGCAAACTTATTGAACTGTCGTATTCTGATTCTTGTGATCCCGATAGGTGAATCCGTGTTATTTACGTTATCTAAAACATGTTCGTCTGTATTATCATCATCCTTTTTGACATTGCATATATCTAATGTACGGTCATAATTGTCATCTTTTCTTAATTCCCTGTGTCTGATAGTAAAATCCTTTTTAGGCCTTAAATCTCTTTCATTTTCCATGAGACGATCTATTTGAGAAGAGAGCAGCTTTGAAAATGTACTTTGCAAAGATGATGTCATTTTGTCCAACTTGATTTCAACTGCATCCATCTTTTGATTCATGATTTTCGTTTCAATTGGTATATCCCCTGGAAAACAACGGTTCGTAGCTTTTGGGTATAAATATCTTCTTATTGCATTATCACCTTAGATCAAATGTTATTATATGCTTTGGAGTATAGATATACTTTATCATTTTTACTGACGGAATTTCATTTGTGGATTGGAGATTGAATTTTAAGTTGTGTTTGTTTATACTTCGCAATACATATACAAGAAAGAAAAGGGTTTGAACTTGAGGATGGGTTTGTAACGGTAGAAATGTTTTCCACTCAAACCAGTGTTCTACTGTCGAAATGACAGTGTTACTTACTGAAATAAGCTACGAGCTCTCGTTATAATTGCACTGAAATCAATCATGTATAAACTTATTTTCAAGATTTTATTTCTACCAGGCTAACAAAATATGTTTAAAGTAAATACTGAGAATTCGAAGAATAAAAATGAAGTTAATGAAAGATTGCGGTATCGGTCTATGTTGCTCATTTTTATATTATCGAGTTGAGCTGAATTGACTATATGTTTCAAAAGAATGACGGTATTAACGGTGATTGACCAACAGTTGATATTAGAAAATGATTTAGGATGCAATATTTATCTGTTTTAAATATAAAAGGACTGTCCCACTCTTTTTATACACTGAACGTCACAAGTAAATTCTGATGAATAGTTACAGAAATTACCTTAGGCCATGTGAGTTATTTATTATTCATTCTTAGTAAATTATAAAATTAAAACGAATTATTGCAAAATGTAAACTTATTTTGACTTTCACCTGTTCACTCACTATATACCCTTCGATGGGCATAATGTCACTTTAAGTAACTTTTGGACATTAAGGAATGTCCCGATCTATCTTCCGACTCAAGATAAGTTGGTTGGTCTGTAAAGGGCACATTTTCAAAAAATATTTCAAATATTGATAAAAACAATAGAAGCGTATCATTTACGTATCATTTGGATATTTTTACAAAATGTTTCTTGAACAAAAATGTTTATCTAGTTTTACATGATTTAATATGACATCTATATGATGAATTACTAATATTTTGTTCTAGAACATTTTATTATCAACATCCACATATACGACACCTTAGTGTAGTAACAGGTTAACTTCTATCAAATTATATCAGGAGTTAACCAGTTACTGCATTACTATAAACTAATTAAGACTTTGTATGTCCTAAATAGAAGTTTTAGAGAAATTTATATTTTTTATGTTTTTGTATAAAAACTAAATTAGAAGTTGCAAAGAAGTTCAGGTTAGGATTTTACTTAGGTCCTTATTAAGATTTTTTGTATCTCAACTCCTAATTATATTTATATGTCTAGTTGTAAGCCTTTCAATACTCCTTATTAAAACATCCTGTACCTCAATTTTATTATGGTTTTATATCATAAATATAATGCTCAAATGAAGAATTATCAATATTGTAAGTCCCTAAAAAAGAGATAAAAGATATTCAGCATGCTAAATTAGAAACTATTCGTCACTTATGCTGGCGTAGTGTAATAAAATAAATTTTGAGGAAGTAAAAAAGGTCATTCTCACTTGTTACATTAAAATTATTTCCATTATTCCATTGTTTGGTATGGATCGTTGAGGCGAAAGTGTACCTTTATTTTGTATAAAAAAGGTAACAAAATATCGACTTGTATAACAGGTTACTTCTATCGAGCTTACCCACGACAATATAAATCACTACAAATAAAAGTATTTATTACATACTTATAAATAAATAATGATGAAATAAAATGCGTATTTTCATTTACTGTATTTTAACTGTAAAATTCATTTTTCAGTGTAGTGAAACATATTTTACTGGTGTCTTGACGGGCAACTTTCATCTTGAGGTATGAAAATTATCATATTTCACTAATGGCCACTCGGTATTTATAGAAAAAAAAACTTTAATATCCTCTATTAATATATCGCTGATAATAAAAACTTATGAATATTTAACAGTGACAGTTTGCTGTCAAAGTTATTTGATTTCGCGTTTTTTACTCACACGATAGTAGAATATTCTTTTGAGAACACTGAGGAGGTTTACTTGCATTTCACTGCATGGCATTCCATAAGAATATTAGTGTGTCTGTGAGAGAAAATCTATTAAATACACTTGTTGAATCTTGAAGTGATGAATATCTACATGTATATGAATTTAAATATTTTTATGTAAAAATACATGATTCGATGATTTTACAAAAGATTTTGTCCATTTCATTTGTCAGCTGTTTAATATATTACTCTTAGACTACTATTCAACTTAATTTATTTAGGTTTCCGGCCCAACGTACAATATAGGTACATGCACAGGGACCCAGCACAGTGTTGGGATAGTGTAAAAAAGTAATTCTAGAAAAAAATATATACTGTATATATAATATATAGACAAGGGGTTGAACTCGCCAAATCGGCCGAATGTCACTAGTCCAGTATAAGTCAAAATTGCAAAGTCATTTTTACGTAAATCATATAAAGCTATATATCAAATTGCAGCTAAATGACATCACTAGACGTTGACAATAACATAAATGTCCCCACTTATACCGTTTTTGAACAACAAACCGATATTTCGGATAGAATATCGTATTTTTGCTAGGTCGGACACGATCGCGTAACCTGTCCCTACGCGATTTTCTACGTGTAAAAACACAATTTTAAACCATGTCATTGCCGTTTATGCAAACACTTCTGTACAGTTTGACGAGGGGACGCCACTTTTGCCTAATTTTGGTTAAAACACGTACAAATGTGTGCAAAACGACCCCTTAATGATCAACATTATTTTTTGTCCAATCACATTGTAGTATTTTTCAAATTTCTGCTTAGTCTAACTTTGGTTAATGTGTACTAACTAAATAAAATTCACCTAATCTGTTGTCTAACCGCAGTCTAACAAATTTCAATAATGCATTATATTAGGGAGGAGTTAGAGGTATGGTTGTAAAATGTCAAGGTTAGCAAAACAATGCCAACATAAAAAAAAATAGTCTCTAAATGTGAGGATACAATCAATTGATTTATTACATATATAATACATGTGGGGCACGCAGAGACAAACGATTACATAGTAACTTTTTTAAATCCTTTTAACTCTAAGAAAAATGTCTGTTATAAATTGCTGACTGTTTTAAACTTTATATTTTCTAGAAAGTGTAAACGAATCATTATTTTCTTTCACCTGATAGGAATGAACTGCTTTATCAAGAATACAATGATTACATTTTTTGGCTGGAAAACTCATTTTAAATGGACCCCCTCCACACTGAAAAAAGAACTGTTTTTCAAAGAGCAAATCAATAGGGATTTTAAATGTTAGTGAATAACTTCAAGCTAATAACGAATTTGTATCAATTAATAATCTCTAATGTATTTTTCTAACATTTTCCATTTATTTTAAAAGGATGAACTCATTTCATTAACTCCATTGTTTTTTTACCTAATTGCATCGTTTTCCTCACTGTTTTTTTTCCAGATATTTTATAGAAACATGATAGTCTTACTGTAGATAGAGGTATAAATTCTGTGACATTTCAGTACAAATTGTGCCTGATTATATGTTGAAAAGGTCATTTATTTAGCTTATCTAAATGTGACATGTTAGAAACTTGACAAGGTGTAGACATCTTGTAGAGCGAAAGGGCGGAGCTATCGTGATTTAGAGAAATGTCTTGTTTTTGGTGGAAAAAATAATGTTGATCATTAAATAGGTTAATGTTTAATAATATGCATTAACAAAAATAATTGGTCGCCTGCCTGCGGCAGGCTTGACCAATTATTTTTGTTAATACATATTATTAAACACTAACCTATACATAATACAACGGCATCACATCGTATGAATGATATTTTCACAAAATTAACCATAATTTGGAAATTTGGGAAATTATTATTGCCTGTTTATAAAATAAATGACAGAAAAATGATTTCAACGCAAACCGCGGTGGATTCGATTGCAACGCCCGATACTTGAGGGTTTTACTTGGTATAAGATGTTGTTTCTTGCCAAATATTTAAGTTCTAACAAGGAAAATGATTTTTTAAGCTTGCACTATAAACATGTAGATATATAAGGAAAACACATGACCCCGGGGCGGGGCCGGGCCAGTTTTGACCACAGTTCCATAATTTCAATCTTTCATAGACATCTACTAGAGTTTGATGATCCTTCGTGCTGTAGCACTTGGGATTTTAGAGAAAAATATTTGTAACGGTTATACAATACACATATAATTATAAGGAAAACCTATGAACCCCTGGGGCCGTGCCAGTTTTGACCCTTGAGATATAATCGATGTTATTTACCGCATAACAAAATTCTGGGTCTTGTATTTCACACAGGAGGAATTTTGTAATATGCATTTGGCCTTAGGCCTGAACCATTTGAGCTTTTAAGTCAAAGGGGGAGGGGTGGAGCGGGCACCAAATGATCATTCCCGTGTAGTTTGGTTAATATTCAGAGGAGATATTGATTAAAAAATTTGGTGACGACGCACGAGGAACGGCGACGGACGTCAGAGAGGGTCACAATAGCTCACCATGAGCACATGGTGCTCAGTTGAGCTAAAAAGCACACAAATTAATATGATAATTCACTATTTACGTACAGTCTGTGCTACATGACAAATAATTAGAAGTGTTAACAGAATTTATAGTGATTGTCGAAACATTGCCCAGTTTTCAACGGTGTCAAATTTTAACGTGTGGGTGGGTATTATAATTTAACAGGCAGGGGTCAGTTTTCAACGTTAAAAATGTTCAATAATCCATTGACACGGACTCATTGGTCATTTTACGACGGGTCAAAATTCAATGTTGTCTCTGTTAAAGGCCTTTAAAGGTCCGGTCAGTATTCATGGATGGCATTTATAATAAGTACATTCTACGATTCTATTTGAACAATGACTCAAAGTTTAAATTAAAGATATTTTGCAAAATAACGCACATTAAAACGAGAATATAAAACATTGTCAAATAATGTCATAAAGGTAATCATAAAATGATATACGTAAATGAAATGATATGCTTTTAAAAATGCACAACATTATTTATGATCAATATCTGAGAGTCTTATGCGCCCTTTATGAAATGTTTTTGGCTCCACCTACATCTGATTATAATGTTAATCTTAATTATCATATGAAAATACTAGATCAAAACGTGTTTTGGGTGTTTTTTTGTTTGTTTTTTTTTTGGTTCAGCCCACAAACATCGCATGGTGTCAGAAGTAAACTGTCCTTTTGTTAAAAAAATAGTTTTTAAATTTATCATTTAAGTGACAATAAGCACAAATGGACATTTTGATTTAATAAAATGGCTTTTGGAAGTGATTTTAAACTAGCAGAGAATTGATTTTTTAGGGAACACAAATTTAGCAAACAAATTCAAAAGGTGGGGGGGTAGTTTCATGACTATCCACAGGCGCTAGTCACATAATTAAATATTTTTCATAATCGGTCTATATCAGAGACATAGATATCTATGTATCTGATCTATATAAATATGTATATAAAGATATATCTTATTATAGTATATAGCCCATAAAAAACTTTAAAAAGTTTGTTTCAAGCACCTGTGTGACAATCTGGTTAAGTGAGTTCAAGTTTCTGTTTTATTCAATGGGATAATGTGTATTCTGCTTTGATTACATACACGTAAATGTACCTTCTAAAACAAAAATCAGGCTTCAACAGATGGTAGGTAATTATTCTCACAATGATACCTGATAGGATTATAAAACATTCCAGGGTGCTGCTATTAACAGTATGGTGACAAGCCATGTAATTATAATTAAATGCCCAACAGAAAAGTTCAGGACTGGTGTAAATGCATGAAATGCGTAGGACTAATTCATCGACCACTGCCCTGTTTATGTTTAACATAAAAACGCGGAAATCTGAAATTGACTTTACAAGATGTGGTACACAATATATACGGAATGCCGTTAGGGCCATCGCCTATGAATGTGTTGATCTAAAACGCGATAGTCGATAGTACGATGGTGAAAACGCGAAATCACGAAACTACGATGGTGAAAACGCGAAAGCACGATGATGAAAACGCGATAGTACGATGATGAAAACGCGACAGTACGATACTACGATGA
The DNA here is from genome assembly GCF_026571515.1 of Ruditapes philippinarum. Lineage (NCBI taxonomy): Eukaryota > Metazoa > Mollusca > Bivalvia > Venerida > Veneridae > Ruditapes > Ruditapes philippinarum. The sequence goes on from NW_026859245.1 coordinate 51,619, forward strand.
TGAAAACGCGATAAACTATCGTGTTTTCACCATCGTACTGTCGCGTTTTCACCATCGTAGTTTCGTGATTTCGCGTTTTCATCATCGTACTGTCGAGTATCGCGTTTCAGATCAAACCATTCATAGGCGATGGCCCTAACGGCATTCCGGAATGCCGTTAGGGCCATCGCCTATGAATGTGTTAATCTGAAACGCGATAGTCGATAGTACGATGGTGAAAACACGAAATCACGAAACTACGATGGTGAAAACGCGATAGTACGATGATGAAAATGCGATAGTACGATGATGAAACGCGATAGTACGATGATGAAAACACGACAGTACGATGGTGAAAACGCGATAGTACGATGATGAAAACACGACAGTACGATGATGAAAACGCGATAGTACGATGGTGAAAGCGCGATACTACGATGATGAAAACGCGATAGTACGATGATGAAAACGCGATAGTACGATGATAAAAACACGACAGTACGATGGTGAAAACGCGATAGTACAATGATGAAAACACGACAGTACGATGATGAAAACGCGACAGTACGATGGTGAAAACGCGATAGAACGATGATGAAAACACGACAGTACGATGATGAAAACGCGAAATCACGAAACTACGATGGTGAAAACGCGACAGTACGATGGTGAAAACACGATAGTTTATCGCGTTTTCATCATCGTAGTATCGTACTATCGCGTTTTCATCATCGTACTGTCGCGTTTTCATCATCGTGCTTTCGCGTTTTCACCATCGTAGTTTTGTGATTTCGCGTTTTCACCATCGTACTATCGACTATCGCGTTTCAGATCAACACATTCATAGGCAATGGCCCTAACGGCATTCCGTAAATATAGGATCAATTATTGTCCAGCATACAAATGTATGGAACCAGTCACGTGACTGTATTGGGTAAATACACACACGGCACATACTACAATTTACTACGGTGAATGCAGGGTTTATCAACTTGACCGATAGGCCCAAGTATCTCATATTATACTTTAATAATTTTCATTGCGTTAATTAATACTAAAAATCTAATTTAAACTACCGCTATATGTCTTTAGATATTAAGTGTTTAACACAGCTGTGGTGCACTTGAGTCTTGAATTCCATTTAGATTATGCCGCGGCGTTTAAAGCTCATCAATTTTATGATGACACCTTTTTTGAGACTTCTCCTTAAGGAAAACACTGAAAGTTGTTGAGGTTCATTTAGTTCCCTGACTTATATTCAATTATTAAAGGTCCTAAATAAATTTTAGTACTAGAATTAGTAATAACTTTACTGGTGATGGTCCAAAGTTAAAATGTCCTTATTTAAATGTAACCTTATATATTGCTGATATACAAATTTTAGACAAAAATGTTATGTTATTAATGCAAATAAGATAACCCAATAATTTTTTGACAGCCTCATCTGGCATTCCTTTACTATGATGTGTATTTAATGTACAACAAGTATTTTTTTTAATTTTCAAAGTTTAAGTACAATTTTAATTAAATCACCTTTTCAATGTTTTCAAAGTGAATTCATGCATTGAAACATTTATTTGTCAATAAAACACCATACTTTTGTTGACTTCTAAGACATTTGGAACAAGTTTAAAAGTGTATAGACTCGCTGAGCACCTATAAGGCTATATATTAAAGGTCACATGACTGCCCGCTAAAAATGTGTAGATACACGAGGCAGAGTTTACACAGAATTCGCGGGATAACATTTTCGGTTTATTTGCACACGTCAAAGTTGACAAATAGTAATGTTCAAGAGAGGAATTATACTGGAAATATTTATGCTAGAGTTGTGAATTTTGTCACACATGATTAGGGTGATGATAAGGAACGTGTATTTGACGTATAAAGAAGTTATAGTAAAAATCGCATTTTATGAGGATAAGATAATTCATTTGGAGATTGATTATGGAAAAATTGGTACAAGCGTTAAAACATTTTCAATTATGAAGAAGTTGAAGATAAGCCCTGCAGGGATAAATGCGTAGGACGGAATAAATTATTAGATACAGAGGAGAACGTCATTCCGTTCAGATTGAATAGAAAAAGGAAAATCTCATAAGTTCGAAAACAAAATTAATTACGTTCGCCTATTAAACCAATCGGGAAATTTTATTACACCAATCGGGAAATATGTGCAACGGAAATTGTACGTATATATTGGCCGAAAATAAAAGAATATGTTTGAGGTGTGCTATAAACCGAAAATCAACATGAACTGTTGAAGCAACACCCAAATATTCCGCACCAGACAGACCATGGCAGAGAGTAGGGATAGATTTGTTTCTTAAAAATCATTGAAATAAGAAAATTAAACGGAAAGTCAACAAGTGTTATCAAAAGAAATTTGCTAGCTATTTTTGCAGTAACTGGAATATCATAAGAAGATAGTATGCCTTTAACAGTAAGAATTCAGGTCTTGTGCTACGCTGAATAATTTAACCGGAAAGTCAACAAGTGTTATCAAAAGAAATTTGCTAGCTATTTTTGCAGTAACTGGAATATCATAAGAAGATAGTATGCCTTTAACAGTAAGGAATTCAGGTCTTGTGCTACACTGAATAATTTCAAAATCACACAACTAGTCCAACAATGAGCAATTCGAAGGTTATGGCACAAAGACATACATGTATTCAAATAGTCAATTAATTTATGATTCATTCCTTCTTACACTACTTGGTGGAGATCGTGTGCTTAGAAGGGTGGGAGATAAGTACTGCTTTATTTGGAATTATGATTTTGCAAGGTCTTCCTGATTGTTGCAAAAAGAAGTGCATTCCTTTGAACTCACTACAACAGACTTGAAACTGGATTTTCCCATTCATGAAATGTGCATAAATTTTTGCAAACGATTAAACTTGGTTTTCAGAAATTAGGCACGTGCAAGGTAAATATTCTTATTGTTATAATTAGTCCGTGGAAGTGTAACTGCAAATTGTTCATCTTTATAAATTGTAAGCTTTGTCGTTATATTAATATTGTCCTACTTTCACTGTGGACCGACTTAGTGAAAATAAAACATAGCTGAGAATGAGGAATCAACTTACAAGTATAGGTTAGTGTTTAATAATACATATTAACAAAAATAATTGGTCAAGCCTGCCTCAGGCAGGCGACCAATTATTTTTGTTAATGTGTATTATTAAACATTAACCTATTTAATGATCAACATTATTTTTTTCAACCAAAAACAAGGCATTTCTCTAAATCACCGATAGCTGCGCCCTTTCGCTCTACAAGATGTCTACACCTTGTCAAGTTTCTAACATGTCACATTTAGAAAATCTTAATAAATGGCTCTTTCAACATATAATTAGGCACATTTTTTTACTGAAATGTCACAGAATTTATACCTTTATGCATAGGTTAGTGTTTAATAATATGCATTAACAAAAATAATTGGTCAAGCCTGCAGCAGGCAGGCGACCAATTATTTTTGTTAATGCATATTATTAAACATTAACCTATTTAATGATCAACATTATTTTTTTCAACTAACAACAAGGCATTTCTCTAAATCACCTGTAGCTCCGCCCTTTCGCTCTACAACATGTCTACACCTTGTCAAGTTGCTAACATGTCACATTTAGATAAGCTAAATAAATGGCCCAGGCACATTATTTACTGAAATGTCACAGAATTTATACCTTTATATACAGTAAGACTATCATGTTTATAATATGTCTGGAAAAAACAGCGAGGAAAACGATGCAATTAGGTAAAAACAATGGAGTTAATGAAAATTGGACATCCTCTAAAAATAAATGGAAAATGTGAGAAAAAAATACATTAGAGATTATTCATTGATACAAATTTGTTATTAGCTTCAAGTTATTCACTATTATTAAAAATCCCTATTGATTTGTTCATTTGAAAAACAGTTCATTTTTTTCTGTGTGAAGGGGGTACATTTTCAATGAGTTTCCAGCCAAAAATGTAGTAATTATTGTATTCTTAATATAAATGATTGTTAATGCAGTTTATTCCTATCAAGTGAAAGAAAATAATGTTTTGGTTACTTTTTCTATAAAAAATAAAGTTTAAAACAGTCAGCAATTTATAACAGTCATTTTTCTTAGAGTTCAAAGGATATAAAAAAGTTAATATGCAATCATTTGTCTCTGCGTACCCAACATGTATTATCTATGTAATAAATCAGTTGATTGTATCCTCACATTAAGAAACACCTGACCTCGACTAAATTTTTGTTATGTTGGCATTGTTTTGCTAACTTTGACATTTTACAAATCAGAGTGTAAACCATACCTCTAACTCCTCCCTAATATAATGCATTATTAAAATTTGTTAGACTGAGGTTAGACGACAGATTAAGTGAATTTTATTTAGTTAGTACACATTAACCAAAGTTAGACAAAGCAGAAATTTGAAAAATACTACAATGTGATTGGACAAAAAATAATGTTGATCATTAACTACAATAAGACTATCATGTTTCTAAAAATATCTGGAAAAAAACAGCGATGAAAACAATGCAATTAGGTAAAACAATTGAGTTAATGAAATGTGTACATCCTTTTAGATTATTAATTGAAACAAATTCGTTATTAGCTTCAAGTTATTCACTTAATTTTAAAATCCCTATTGATTTGCTCATTTGAAAAACAGTTGACTTTTTATGTGTGTGTCAATTTAGGTTTACAGGTGGTACAATGAGTTTTCCAGCCAAAAAATGTAATCATTGTATTCTTACTCCTATCGACTGAAAGCAAATAATGTTTTGGTTACTTTTTCTAGAAAATATAAAGTTTAAAACAGTCAGCAATTTATAACAGACATTTATCTTAGATTTAAAAGGATATAAAAACTAACAATGTAATCATTTGTCTCTGCGTGCCCCACATGTATTATCTATGTAATAAATTAATTGATCGTATCCTCACATTTATAAACACATGACCTCGCTTAATTTTTTTACGTTGGCATGGTTTTGCTAACCTTAGATATTTTACAATTCAGAGTGCAAACCACAGCTCTAACTCCTCCCTAATATAATGCATTATTAAAATGTGTTAGACTGGTTAGACGACAGATTAAGTAAATTTTGTATGGGTAAGAGTTCGTATTAAGACGACCGTAGGGAGTCTTATCGAACTCTTACCCATATAACTGCAAATCGGCTCTTACAACTGGATATCAGATAAAAATATAGAAAGTGTCACCTCTTTAATTAAGCATAACATTATTTTTCACAAGCAGTCACGTTCAAACAAGGATGGGGTCCAATTACTTAATTTGGCATGTAAAACAATGAGTTTTCAACAATACCTAGGGTTGTTAATGCAATTCATTCCTGTCATTTGAAACTTTGGTAAATGTGTACTAACTAAATATAACTGCAAATCGGCTCTTACTCGGCAGTAATTAGTGTAGCTGCTTTTTCATGAAGAAACCAGTGCTGATAGTGAAAATTGTGATTGGCATATTTTAATTAGCCAGGTCAGGTGTTTCAAAAAAGGCTGATAACACTGTAGCAATGTGAGGATACATTCAAATTTATTACATAGATAATGCATATGGAGCTCAGTTCGCAGAGACAAATGAGAACACAGTAACTTTTTGATATCCTTTTAACTCTAAAAAATGTCAATTATTAATTGCTGACTGTTTATAGTAAGCAAAACATTATTTTGTTTCATATGACAGGAATGAATTGCATTAACAATCCTAGGTATTATTAAAAACTCATTGATTTACATGCCAGATTAAGTAATTGGACCCCATCCTTGTTTGTACGTGACTGCTGGGGAAAAATAATGTTATGCTTAATTAAAGAGGTGACACTTTCTATATTTTTATCTGATATCGAGTTGTAAGAGCCGATTTGCAGTTATATGGGTAAGAGTTCGATAAGACTCCCTACGGTCGTCTTAATACGAACTCTAAGTGCCCGTCTACACCTATCCAAGTCTTGAATGCAAGTATCATATTCTCTTGTATTGGATAGTGTAGACACCCTACTTGAATGAGTTTTAAAGAGAAATTATGTGACATCCAAGAAGATAATTCCTTGCAAGAAAGTTAGAACATGTTCTATTTTTCTACAAGTTTTTGGCTGTCAAGACACTGATAACACCGGTTTGACACAAAACATGTGCCCGAAGGTTTGATAGTGCTGTTATTTTTATTATTTTCTGACTTTTTGTTGTGATTCAGTGTACATGTCCTTTGAATTTCAGTTAATGATTACAATGTCTTGGTCAAAGGAACAAATCAATACGCTGATACACAGAAGAGCAAAAAAAAAAATAAATAAATAAAAATAAATACATTGTAAAAAAATAAACAAGAGCTCTTTTTCAAGTAGAGTCAAAATGGATTTAAAATGATCTTGTTCATTTAGTGAATAAGTTTCATCAAACAAAATAAATTTTTGTCACATTTTTTCAATTTTAAAAAAGAATGAACGCATTAACTCCATTCTGTTTTAGCTAATTGCATCATTTTCCCGCTTCTTTTCACATATTTTACAGAAACATGATAGTCTTGCAAAGACAAAGGTATAAATCCTGGGCTATCTTAATGAGACATTTCAGTAAAAATTGTGCCTGAAAAAATGTTGAAAGGGCCGTTTATTTAGCTTATCTAAATGTGACATGTGCCTAAGAAACTTGAATAGGTGTAGACACGGCTTTACCCATACAAAAACCAGCACGTTTTATAGAGATAAATAACGGTAATTAATGCTGTTACAAACTTTAGGCAACACCAGGGTGTCATTGTAGTATAATCCGTGAAGGAAAGTCTCATTATCATAGGACATTATAGAAAAAGAATAATAAGAACAGTTCTCAAAAATTATGTAATTAATTTTTACTATAAAGGAGGGAGATGTAATGATATGCATGATGTATGTATTTAACTCCACATACATCTGATTATAATGTCAATCTTAATTATGACGTGAATGTAAACTTATTCTCTGTCATTCATGTACAATTGAAGTTTGTATATTTAACTTGTTAGAACTCTCAGATTTTCAGTAACAGTTAGGCATCGACAGATAAATAAATAAGGCATTATAGGTTCTTGATAGGCTAGTGACTCGGTCAACCAAATCAACCCAGACAAAAGATTGCATCATTCAAAGTGTACCCTACTGTCCTGCAATACTCAGAATGAGATTTGATTAAAAATGCTTACCTGATACACCTATTTCATCTTTCTGGCTACCCGCCATGGATGAAAACGGCATTACATAATTGGTGTTTTCCTATATCATTTCAAAAAGGCTCGATTTACTTCATTTTATATCCTGGAAAAATCGTGCATTCAATGTATTGTCCGTCATCCGATAAAATTACGCCTTGACAACCGCAATTGACGTCGTTTCCAGACTGTGTAATGTTTTATTTTTTTATACATAGAATGGACGTCTGTTACCCGTGACGCCGCCAAAACTCTTGTTTAAATCTGAGCTGCGCCACTGATATCGGTGCTAAATCTTATATTTGCAATCGGTAAATATCTTTTTGAAAAGTTTTTTAACAGCACACAAAAGTTTCAAATGGATTTAATCTTATTTTTATAAAAACAAACCCGTGTACATCTATATTTATAGCTCTAACTTTCGCCTGTATATTAAATACATGGCTTTTATAGTTCATTGCATGTATTTTCAACATACGTTGAAACTAATGTTTTTAGACTTAAAATGAAACATATCATTAAAATTCATAAGATATTAATTGTCTTAAATATTGCGGTCCAAAATTTTTTATTATATGTATATAAAAAAAAGAAAAGTGTATAGCAGAGCGAGGTTTCGATCCTCGGACCTCTGGGTTATGGGCCCAGCACGCTTCCACTGCGCCACTCTGCTCTTCATGTCAATGTAAGAAGTTAAGAAATCTTATAAAGTCATTTAAATATTCAAATTTCGTCCTTAAATCTCCCGACCTGAAGATATTTGATAGTTTTTCTGTATGGTTATCTGTATGATGTTATTATGTTCGAATATTGATACTATTATTAAGTTAACGCTATTGTTATTATTTTTTTAATTTTACTTGTACATTTTTCATTTGTTTCACGAGCTTAGTTTAACAAAATTTCAATAAATTATTGAGGGCGAAAAAGAAAGGTACGAAACGACGGAAGAGTATCGATACTCGTAAAAGAACTTAATCATTTCAAGAGATCAAATAGAAAACATACAACAGGTAAAAATAGACAATACAATTGAGAAGTAAAATAATGGTAATAAAAAAAACCTAGAAAAAAACTTTGCAATTGAATGAAAATTTGATAAAATGAAATATATTTTTCATATGAATGAACAAAAGTGGGTGGGGTGATGAAAATATGCCGGGAACGAGAAAAGAAAGTGACATAATCATGTTAAGTTCCTGTGAAAAGAGAATATTGAGATTGTACTTTAACATGAGATTGCCACTTAAAAATGATGAGAAATCTGTTGTAAATTTTAAGCAAATAATCTGAAATTGCTTGGAATAAAGAACTCTTTATAACTCTTTGTGATTTGTAAACTTTTAATGAAATTGAACAGTTCACTAGCTCAACAAACAGGGGGCTTTGTATTATATAGACAATGGTTGCCCTTCATTCATTTATGCAATATCAGATTGTAAAATTCAATTATTGGTCAGTCTTGCAGCTGTTTATATTGAGACCAAACAGTTCACTAGATGCCAAGTTCAGGAATTATACCTGGCTTCCATTAACTTTAAATGTCGCTTGAATTTTGACTTGTTTGCAGGTCGAGCAATACTATAAATCCTGTTTGCTGAAGTCTCTATCACCGCCGTGGGTTCGAATCCCTACAGGGACTTTGGATTCTTTCATGTGAGGAAGCTATCAATCTAGCTTACTGAACGTCGGTGGTTCTATTCAGGTGCCTATTTGTGCCTGAAATAATGCACGGAAAAGCACCTGAGGTCTTCCTCCACCAGAAAAGCTGGAACGTCACGATATGACCTATACTGTGTCGATGTGACGTAAAACCCAAAACAAACAAACAAAACAAACTGAAGTCTCTACAGATACAGGAATCACAGTAAACTCAAAGCTCTTGGCCCCAATTCATTGAATCCAGTCGCGATTTTGGTCAATCTTGTCCCCCGTTTTGTCAATATTTTCCTCAAATAAGTGGATCTGGCTACACAACAATACAGTCGAGACTGTCATATGTGACTTTCCAAGGGATCTTCAGAAAAAGGTCACATATGACAGGGAGTCTCTTAATACAGTCTCAAAGAAAATTAAATTTAAGTATCATCTAGCTGTCTATATACCATTGTGACTTAAAGATCCTTTATGTTTTGTAATTGATATTGTTACAGAGTGTATACCACACTTGCAAAAAAAATATATATGGATATAATTATGCAAATAAAACAACTTTCAAACATCAAAGAATATGTAAAATGTGTACTGAAAATATTTGTGCACATTATATTTAATCAATAAATTACATGCATTGATTACTTATTGGAAAATTTAACTTAGAATTTATAGAAAATAAAGTTCTAATTACCTCCCTTTAATGGCCTTTATTTATATTAAATGTTAAATTGGGTGATATCTTTATAAATAATGCTTATTTGAACTTACATTATTGACAAATCTTAATTTGAGCATCATATTTATGAAATAAAACCATGAAAAATTGTGTTACAGGATCTTTCAACATATCCATATCCAAAGCTTTTTCTGGTTTAGTATCAATATTTTTTCCGTATTAATTATGCAGTCATAGAAAGGTAAATAAAAAAAATATGCTGCCTGGGCACTCTATAATTAAAAAAAAAATCTAACACAAGTCATAACCAGTTTACTCAGGCCATAATGTACATTACACACACATCGATTGCGTCATGCTTTCCATAAACAGACGCTACGTCACTTGATACCTGCATTTATACATGTCAACTGTGTAATTGAGATAGAGGTGTGTAGACTTTGTTTGCTACTGGATTATAATTGGACTTAATTATTTTGGCCCTCTGGGTGTTATAATAGGTATTATTTATCTGATTTTACGGACAATTAAAAGGTGTGAAAGTCGTTTAAATCAGACCAAACATTGCATTGGGACCTGACAATTAGGGTCGTTTGTCACATATGACAGGGAGTCGTTTAATTCAGACCATTTATATAGGAAAATACGTTGGGAGTACTGAAACAAGGTCGGATAAGACAGGGAGTCGTTTAAATCAGGGGGTCGCTAAGGCAGTCTCGACAGGACTGTATTTGGATTGTCAACCCTGCCCTAAAATTGGACAGTCCGGAGCCAACATTGGTGTGAGAGCCAAAAAGTGGTTAATATGGCCTTATATTTTAATTTTGATTCAGCATACAGTAAGGATAAATTAAAGGTGATGGAGAAATTAATTAATAAATAAATGGTGCAAAAAAAACAAACACTTTTTGTCATATCTTTTATCCATCTTCCCAGGTATCATTATATGTACTTAGACAGGATGTTTGTATCAAAGTGGCTAGCCATACGGCCAAAAATTCTAATTGAGAAGTTGCATTACTTTGAAATCACTTTTGATGGAAAAATCAATGCAAAATAGTGATTTTTGCAATTTCAAGATGCCCCCTCATTGCCATGGTAACAGGAAATTAAAGATTGAGTATGCTGTTACAAAGGCAGCTGGGTATAGTGCAGTCAACATTTGTGCCAAGTTTGAACAGTATTGAAGCCTTTTTTATAGTTTCATAGCAATTTGAACTTATATCAGGAGGCTTTTCAATGAAGACAACCATTTTTCACAAAATGCTCATGAAGTAATGGGTTAAATACAAAGTTAAACAGTAATAGCTTAACGGAGCACTTTCATTCACAATAGAGTAGACAACCTGACAGGCTTATTTTCGAAGCAGTAACTCTAAAAGTTTGTTGGTACCTCTTGATTAACTTGGAAAACCCAAACTATTTTAATTCTGTAGTAAGTCTATTGAAAGGCCGCATATTAAACTTTAAAATTATTCTTTATACAATATTAAAGTTTTAGATAGCTGTTATGCATGTTATATTAATATTTTCCCAGTATATGACATAGTTTTAACTTTTGCTTTTCTGTGATTAATAAAAACAGGTGAATTTCAGTGAATTATGAAAATCAGAATGTCAGGAAAGATAACAAAGATTGAGAAAGAGTTGTTTTCTATCCAATTGTCTCCCTTGGTACATATAAGCATTATTGTAATATTATAGGTATAATATATGATTTATGAAATGATTTATGGAAGTGTTGATAATTTTATACTACATATCCAATAACCAGGACACGTTTAAAAGTGCCTTGATTTCAGTTCTGAAGTTTTCTAGGAAAGATATTGAAACTTTCTTTTTTATAAAGAAATTAGGAAGGTAACACTTAATGATAGTTTATGCAAATTGAAATAATTGTCCCTTATAAACAAGAAAAATATTACATACATTCGTATGTAATATAGGTACGATTGCATACTACTGTTTGTGAAGACTTTATGTTTGCTGAATTAAAGGTGTAATGTAAAATGAACAAACATGTCTTGAGATATTTTATATCTTTAAACATTTTCATGGAATGTAATTAATGTATCACCATATTAAAGTTGCATGCCTTCAGATGAGAAAAATGATTTCAAGGAAATCAAAATAAGAAAAGAAAATTCACGTTCAATTGACTGCTTTGAAGCATAATCACAAAATAAAATTACAGTTTCAGTTTCAGTTTTTATTAAACCAAGGCATATAATATGCAACTGGTTATAACAACAAACAAACAGAAAAATAACAGTCAAAAATCACTAATATCACAATATAAAAATACAATTATGACTAGCTAAATAAACAAAAAGGAGATCAAATTGTTCATTTCCAGTACTGAATTCAATACAACATGTATTTTATATTGTAACAAATGGGAACGGAGAATGAGAAGTATTAGTTATCTAAATTTTAACATATATTTTTTACAAAATAAAGATAATTTTAGTAGAATATTTTTATCACAACTATTCATTAATGTGTCAAGTTTAAAAGTTTACAGGAATTTAAAAACCTTTTTAATACACTTAAGGTAGAATTTCATTGTAAATCATAGTCAAAGATTTGAGATATGATTATTTATTCATATTAACCTCATTATTGGTTATATATTGATAAAAACCCGAAAGACACAGTTTGTAAATATTTATTACAATAAAATATGAAAAAGGTATACGCGCCGAGGTTAGCTATAATTAAAATTCCCGCGCTAAGTCGCGATGGTGCTTGGGATAATCACTTGATACTGTAAATGGCAGCCATTTTACGATACGAATCCTCGGACAGTTTATCCTGCCGAAAAGATATGAAAAAATACTTGCAATTCAAAGTTTGCTGGCTACATAAAGATTATCGATTTACTCTTTGCACCCTTTTTCTCTGCCTGAGTATAATAATATTGACGTGTTTTCATTGGCTTAAACCATCACGTTACCAATACACATGTAGGTGTGAACTAATTTCGTGTTCATTAAAATTATTCTGTTAATAGACATATAACAATCTTATTTACAAATGAATTGATAAAACAACAATCCCAGAAGCATTTAAGATAATAACAATCATTGGAAAAAAATAAATGCATATAAATTGTAAATTTGTGTATGACAACTCAACCCCCTAAACAAAACATAATAGACTCAACCAAAACAAGCGTCTGCTTCTTCACCTAACTATGTAGTTGCATGACCATGATTAGCAATTTAGCAAACCAAATCTAAGAGATAAACCTATTGTAAAAATAATACTATGACCACAGCAGATTTCGTACAGACAATGCTATATGAACAATGCTATATGAAAAGTATATTTATGGATAAACTTAAAATGTAATTAGATTACTTTGACCTTGACCATGGCCCTCAAGTCAGGTCAGTAAGAAATGATTATGTTGGTAATGTTGTTGTTTTTTTTGTTATCAAAATTAAGGATAATATAGAGTTTTTATATTCTGCTAGATGTAATGTAACACAGTAATTTAACCTCATTTTATATCCATGCAATTTTGTGGACTGTAACTTAACAACTTTTTATGTAGTTATTTTGTAATACCACTAGAAAAATGTGAATCCTGACACAGTTTTTCTAACTTTTTCAGTTTTCATTTGAAAATAAAAATTTGTAGAGCTGGTATATATACATTTAAATTGCATAATGATTTGTTCTAGTTGACATACATGAAGCTATAATATTTATTAAAATGAATATTTTTTGTCTTTTTAAAAACATTTTTTGGTACATTCTATACAAAAGACATCCTAGTGTCATGGAACATGTTGTAATGGCACTAAGATCATAGTTTTACTTCATTCATGTATAATTTCATTTTTTTCCCGTCAGAACACAAATTTTGAATGGATCTCTTACTAGACGTATTCTTAATTGTTGACCTTTAAGATATTATAGTTGAAAAGATTAAATATTGACCTTATAAGGGAATGGTATAACTAGCCTTTAGAGCATGTGTGCAAGTAACCAATTAGCTCCTGTAATTAGTATGAGGCCATATAAATTCACTTATGTTTAGATCACTGGGCTATGTACATACAACTGTTCAAATATTAGAGATAAGTAAATATTTGAGACTCCAGATATATTAGAGCCCTCGATATAGTTAGGTCACACTACTTTTGAACCCATCATGAATTATTTTGAAATATTTTGTCAGCTGATGTGATCAATGCCTTTTCAGTTCACCTTACTTTTATCTTATCTGCACTGGTGATAATATTAGGTGTGTCGGTCCAACATGAACATCATGATAAAATTTTAACATAGATATAAATAGTAACAAAATTTTTATTTAATAAGCACAGTAAATATTTTTTAAAAAAATCTATAAAAATATTGAATGGTTTTGTCCAGATTGAAAAATGGACAAGTCTATTTAAGGTTAAGGGTTAAATTAATTAATGAACTGTTCTTATGTCATCAGATTGACACTAAGAATGAAAATTTGATTATCAATGTTATTATACATGACTGTATAAGTCAGCTGTGGTCAAATAAATGTAGATAATATGAGCCGCGTCATGACAAAACAAACGTAATGCGTTTGCGACCAGCATGGATCCAGACCAGCCTGCGCATCCGCAAAGTCTGATCAGGATCCATGCTGTTCGCTATCAGTTTCTCTATTTGTAATAAGGTTTGTAAGCAAACTGCATGGATCCTGATTAGACTGCACGGACGTGCAGGCTGGTCTGGATCCATGCTGGTCGCAAACACATTATGTTGGTTTTGTCGTGACGCGGCTCATATAATGAATTAATAATATGCAGTTTTCAAGAACAGATTCATGCCTTTAATGCCACCGTTGAAAGTTTTAAAAAGTAAACATATTTTTCTGTAAAAGAATAGATATGATGATTTTAGTTTTAAGGCATTCTTAAGTTCAGGTTTTTATACTCCTGAAAGCACTCTTTTACTATATAAAACCAAATTGAAATAATGCTTAATTCAGGCTTTTCAAATATTTTTAATTTGCATCCCATAATTTCACCCCATTTATATGTAGCATTATATGGGTAAGAATATTTATGCATTTCTTAACTTGTACTGAATTTTTCCTAAAGATTCATATTTAGAAAAGAATAACTCATCTTGAGGTGTACACCTTTAAAAAAAGGTATACATGTATATATATTTTTCAGGGAAAAATGATTTAATTTTATCATAGTTTTTGCCACCAGTCCAGATAACATTAATGCACTAAACTGCCTTCATTATATCGGATAAAGGGATCATCAAATGCTGTTCTCTGAAATATGATATATGTATATATATATATCAGTTATGTTGAATTTTCTCAAAAATTTTGCATATTTTTTGTATTGTATTACAAACATTGACACACATTTTTTTTTTTAATCATGAACCATCATATTGTGGGAATGTCCTATATAAAATAAACATGTGTGTTCCAATTACTGGCCATGACATATTTCTAATTGGATTTTAATAGTGAATGTTTAATCTCGTAAAAACTACTTTTTAAAATGACACCTCAGCACTTTCAGTTACAGGTCAATGACCTATTGGACATGGGCAGTGACATGTAAAACCCTTCTGGTCACTTTTTTATTTGGCATGGTATGGTCCATTGGAAAATGACCATACACACAAAATGGTCACTGATGGTCAACTGATAACCTTAATTGAAAGGTGACAGCAACTGGCTCAAACTGCTTTATATTGATCTTAAATTAACACAATTCTGACAGAAGAAGCAAAATCAACACCATTCTAACTGATGTAGCATCTTGTCACTTTAGTGCAGTAATAGGTTGACTCCTATTTAATCATGCATTGTTGCACTAAGGTGACAATATGGTTATAGGTTCCATATCGTTGAAGGGAAATGGACAAAATCCCTGTCCCGACCAAAAATGACAAGGCGGACAAAAGCCCCCCTGTGAAAATGACAGGACAGACAAAGGCCCTCCTGTGAAAATGAAAGGGCGGACAAAATCCCTCCCGTGAAAATAACAAGGCTGACAAAAGCCTTCCCGCAACAAAAATATATATGTATGTTATATACCTGTTGTTCAATGCACTCACAAATTAAAATTGCAACATATATATTTGTTGTTGTTTTCAATTGGCATAAGTTTGTGTCTGAGCTGGAAAGACATAATTATGAGCCGCGTCACGACAAAACCAACATAGTGCGTTTGCGACCAGCATGGATCCAGACCAGCCTGCGCATCCGCGCAGTCTGATCAGGATTCATGCTGTTCGCTTACCAACTCTATAACAAGAAGAGAAACTGATAACGAACAGCATGGATCCTGATCAGACTGCGCGGTTTTGTCGTGACGCGGCTCATATTTACAACATATACTGGGATAATTCAGCGTCATTTTAAGAAAATAAAGATAAATTAAGTTAATATAAAGTTATCATTTAAAGTTAATTTTTTCTTCTTGAAAATTTTGATAAAATTTCATTATTATCATTACGATTCAAATTACAGTGTCTATTTTGTACCTATAGCTTAAGATACATTGTACTTAAAACATAATTGTTTTAAAGAATACAGCATATAATTTAATAGTCTGTAAGTAGATTACGAGTAGTCCTTAAGAAGATGAATAAATACAGTATACGTTCATAATTGCTTTAAAAACAGTTTTTTCCGGAGCTTTTGTTTTACTGTTTTACAGTGCGAAAAAAATTATTACTTTGTTGAATAGATATAAAATATATCGAAAACAAAAACGTATGTCTTAATTTCTGTCTTTTCAGGATGCTGCCATAAAACATGAATGAGAAGATACCAGATATAAAGTGAAAGTCTTAAAAGAGTAATACATCAGGTATTAAAACATATTTACTGTTAGGGTTTCTTAATCGGACAAAAATCATAATCGATCATCGAACAACCTTTTTCGATCAATCATCGATTATATAATCGAAACATTTATGATAACAAAGTAAATATGTACAATGCACATATCATGCTTTAATATTTATAAGAATTCCATTAATATTCTTTATTTTGTGTAACTACCACTTAATCAACTGAAATAAACTAGTTACTCTGATGCTTATGTTCATCCTTGAGTAAAATATTTTAATCAAATAAATTCATTATATCTATGAAATTATTATGTCTCAATTCCAATAAAGGAATGAATAAGCTATGTATGGGAACAAGAGAAGTTGGTCATTAATAAAAATGCCAGGTTTTTTTAATGTCACTATATATTTATATTGTAACCATCTTTAGTTTAGTGTGTAGAATAATTCTATACATATCTTCTTCGTTTGAAGTCAAAACCTGTTTATTTCATATTTACAAATAGACTGTGTAGCAATTTTCTAATTTCAAATTTCAGCACAGTATGTCTGTAAACAAGAATAATAATTATAATAAAGTGAGTCACTTAAGTAACAGCAAGAAGATAAATAACCGATGATCGATTATTGAACTTTGTATTCGATCATCGCTAATCGGTCCTATAAACGATCAATTATCGATTATACTCGATCAACGTTTAATCCCTATTTACTGTATTTGTCTTTTCCATGAACCCGTTACTGTAAGGAATAGCAATTCTTTAACTATTTGTCTACAGATGGCAACTAAATATACCCATGTGAGTAGTGCGGAACAAGATCTGCCTGTACTATATCAGTTCTATACCAATCTGATCATGGTCGGCACTGTTTGCAATTCAGTCAGAACATATTTTGAAAATTTCTCCAAGCTAATGAATAATTTTGTGCCAGATTGTTTTAGTAACACTTATGCCTAAAAGCCCATTTTAACATTCTTGGCATGGGCAAGATGCCGTATAGTAAATAAAATTTGTTCTTGTCGTTGAAGTTGAAGATTTAACAATCGGTGTCTTTCATATACATATACAATATTAAACTATTGAATTATTAACCTTCGCATTTTAAAACAAGGAAATGCTTTGCGAAGAATACCAATATATTAAAATACACTGTTAATTTGTATCCAGTTCATGTTTTTACAAATAGACTTTGTTGTTTATATGACTGCCAAAATCTCTTCATGGCCTGTAAATTGTAATTGAACTCTACAAAGGTTAATTTTACATAAATTGTATACCGTAATTTATTATTCTGCTCAGACACCCTCATTCACACATGGTCTTTAATTTAATAAAAATTACACCCTTTCTCACCAGGTCTTGATTTAAAAGAAAAAAGAAAAACTCCTCAGGCATTTTTTTACATTTCGTCAAACCTTGAGAGTGGTCTCTGTAAGTTAAGATATATGTACCATAAAATTGTATTGTTTATTTTGGTGCAGCTGAGTGGTTAAGTGAATGGAAAGTTTTTTTGTTTTTTGCTGTACCACTTATTGTATGAATTATTAATATTTTCAAAATGAATTATGACATTTGAGGTGGTAGTGGAAGTCTTAAGATATATTTACAGCTAACTTGACTTTAAGCATCTATTGTAATGGGGTTCTTTTGTGAACAGAAAAAAATGACAAGAGGAAATTGAAATATATTTTTAAAATTTCTATTTACTGCTTCACAAAAAGAAACCTTAAAGGGACTCCACTGAGGTTTTTGTGACATGATTCATGAACATTTTTTTCCGAGGTTAATGTTCCATTTGATGTAGGTTTAGACCAATAATTTGTGTGCAAAATTTCAGGTCATTTGCTAACTCTGTGTTTTTCCAGAATAATTCTTATTGTGAAAAAAATGACCCAAAATTGAAAAGCGTATATTCTAGCTATGATTAAGAGGAGCACAAAAGTACAATTTTCACTTTATTTCTGAGTATATTTTTTAATTATCTTTTGCATATCTTTCTGTTTAAAGTGTCCCAGCTGATCTATGTAAGAATTTTAGACTTTTGGACATCAGCGGAGTTCATTTAACCTTTAATCTGCTGAATATTTGTAATGGATTTGCCCTCCTTTTAATTTAGAACAGTTCATTCAATGTGTTTTAAAGGAATACAAAAATTTGAGCTATAAATAGCATAGAGATGGCCCTAGTATGCGTGCAGTGTGACCTGGATCTATGTTGCTTGTTAAAGGAACTAAAAGGATAAGGGCAATATGACTGAATATGTCTCATGAAATATAAAACGATTAATCATATCACAAGAAGCTAAATGCTATCTGAATCCAAAATATTGCATAATTTATGCTAATTCTGTTTTTGGAAACCCTTTTGCCATGTTTTTAGATTTTGGTGCCTTTGTGATTTGTAAATGAATTAGATCAGTTAAAATAAATTAATCCTACACAAGATAGTAATTTTACTTTAAAGATTTTCTTAATTTTTGTAAAAGCAGCTTAAATTGAGGAAGGGGTTTTTGGGGGTGGGCAGCCGAAATTGTTGATGGTTTGTTTTGGATACTGCTTTTAATAGTTATGATGTCTTAAAATGAATAATAATTAGGTATGAAAGAAGTCAATGAAAATAACATAGATATTAAGGATGGGTTATGAATGTTGCATTTCAAAATATTTATAAGCTATGCATAACATAATCGTGGTATCATTGAGGTTAAATTTTATATTCACCGGTTTGTGAATCTAGCATATTTTATGTACAGTCTTTATTACATATGATTAATAAAGTAAGTACTATTGCATTAATATGCATGTGAATTAATACTGAAATAAAAGACGTATGTAATGATAATTATCGACCCTTGCATAATTATAGTGCAATATGTCGTCGTACATAAAAAGTTGTAGTCATAATTGCTTATTATTTGTACCTGAGGTGTACATAAATTATAATCACAATTATCACATGATTTCAATTGTTAATAAAGAAAGTATTACACTGTATTAACTGATGTGCTCATGTGGCACAGTGTTGATATGGAGATGTATATTATGACTGACAGTTGAAGATGCAAGAAGTCTAACTTTCTTTAATCCATTACCATTAATTTAATAATTTTTTTATTGGAAACAAAGACCTCTCCAAGTTCTTCAGGGTTTAAACATTTAACTTGCATTCTTGCAAAATGCATTGAGTAAAAATAATATTTAGCAAGAGGTAGAAATAACAAAAAAGAAGCATCATGAGTTCTTAACATTTTTGTAGAGAAGTTGAAGAACTAACATCTTGAACATGTTTAAATGTTAGAAGTAAGTAACACCTTTAGTATAATAGAAATTTTTTAGAGTTATTTGATAAAATTGCTTTTTCAACAATGCAGTAATACAATACAATGCAGTGAATAAATATGAACAAAATTAATGTTAATAAGGATGAACTGTCTGTGAATTATGGTAATCCTTACACTGCTCAATTTCTTTTATTGACTTGCCCATTTTCCATTCTTTGGAACTGTCCATTAGCAATTTTGGGTTGTTTTTTTTATTACTAAGAAGAGGTTTTTAACCTGACTACATGAATATGCACACGCAGACTTGCTTCAGGTTCTACTGTATTCATCATCAAACTGACCTGCCCCTTGTGGCGGACAGGTTGCCTTTAATAGTTGAGGCAAAAGAATTGCAATGCATGATTGTAAGAGGCGACTTAATGGGTTTGAGTAACTGGTGTCCATGCATCTCGTAGGTCTAGCAGGTGAGGTGGTTTAGACCCCCTGGTGTTGCTTTGTAACAGTCACGAGGTATGCCTGGTGTTGCTTTGAAGTTTGTATCAGTCTTGACATTAGCCAAAATCATCTTTCCTGTACTGGTGCTAAATGACCTGTATACCAAGTTTCATTCCCAAGTTCTATTGGTTAAGAAATTCAAATTTAAAATCTATCATCATACTGACCTGTTATATTATGATCGATCATAACAAGAATGGGGTCATGTGACATTCCATAATGGTAAAGTATATATCCTCATACGTAAACTAATCCTATAATACCAATCTATTATTTACTGTCGTGTAATATTGTATAAATATTCAACACTTTATTACGCTTCCAAAAATGTTTAACATGTTATTATAAGTATCAAATTTCATAAACACAATGCGTTATTCAGGTTTTTAAGTTTAGTTTGCTAAATTTTTAATTTCATGTTGTTTTGCGTAAATTTTGTAAAGCTTAACATTATTGGAAGTTGAATTAAGTTTTTAAAAAATTCAACGCTTATTACACATTATTTATGAGTTTGGGCATTATTTTCACAGGTAAAATAAATTGTTCGAACACAAATCGGTGATAAGCAATAACTTGGTTCGGTGAAAATGAGAAAAATAGTTTTGTTTACTTAATATAGACGAAATTTTAAAGTATAGCTTATCTAATAGAAAAATTGGGTATAAAAAGAAGTCTGGTCAATTTGAAGCAATGCTGGAATGTGGATTGGGAGAGTAGTGGAGCATTGATGCGTTAATAGGCTGTAAAATTTCTATATATACAATATCAGTCGGTGGACTAAATATTCACTATCTACTTACCTACCTGGATAGAAAAGATGGATATTTCTCGTTGGTTTAAAGTGCTTTATAGGCCGGTTTAAAATAAGATTGTCAATTTAAGAAATATTTTGAAAAAAAAGTGAATGGTTTTATAATTATTTTTTTTTTGTGGAGGAAACCAAACAAAAAATGAGTTGGCTTAAATCAAAGTCATACTCCTTGAAGGTAAAATATAATTATATTACTAATAATATTTCTTTGATAGGTATAAATAAATCATTTGATTATATTTTAATTTCTTAAACTATTTTTTTTCCATTGATACTGAGATTGCCTTTAGGGTTTATAAGAAAGTATTAGGAAATCAATATACATACATGTTTCTAATAATTAATTAATTAATTAATTGATTAATTAATTAATTGATTAATTAATTGATTAATTAATTAATTTTTCTGGAAACCATACTTTTGATATCATTTTTGATACACTCAGATATATAGATTTATATTGTATTATAAGTATATTTTGCTTTTATTGAGAATTTAAAATTGCAAAGAAGGACTTCTTTTAATGTTGATGGTAATGATTGGGTTTCACCGAGATAAATAAATTGAATAATGTATGATTAAAACCCATTAATATGGTTGTAACGTTTTATAATGCACTTGTCCTGGATTTAATTTGGAACAATTTACTGTCCTTTGATAATTTGTGAGTGATTTTGATAAAAACTGCTTAAATTGTAGCAAAAATGTACTTATCTCTCACACTTGTGACTTAAAGTCAGTGCAGAAATGCTAAAAGCTGTACACAAGTTAGGTGTATATATATGAAGTGAATGCATATTAGTTTGCAGTCTTGGAAAAAAGGTTTCAAGTGTGTTAAATTTATTCAGTGTGCACAAATTTTCAAAATATATCACATTAGCTCTCTCATTATTGAAGTTTAGGGAGGCCTGAATTTTAAGATAGGTCATTTAAGTACATGGCATGATTTGTTGAATAAAAATTGCTTTTAGTTTAATATAAATACATGAACTATACTTCAATGAAAGATATTAGTTTAAGATTTAATCATACTGGCATGTAGACAACTTTGACTTCTTTTCATCTGTAATATTATGAAATACACAGTAGACGTTATCTGTGAAAAGTAAACATTTATTTTCCATTCGGAGAGGACAAGAAAAAACACTGCTATTTATATGCACTGACTTGCAGTGAAGTATCATAATATTTACCTTTCTGTTATAGGTTTATTTTTGTAATGCTACGTTGTATCTTATATTGGCCTATAATAGTTTTTAACATCTTGATTATGAATTACTAGCAATTCTGCTGTCTGACTAGGCTCTATACTGTAGATAATAGCCTAAAATCCCTTAAACTTTAAATGGACAAGCTGAGCAAATCCATACCAAAAATTTAGGTTTGAGAAATTTCAGTACAAAAATATTTGTAATTATGCAGTCAAAATGCAATTTGTAGACCTATCTTGCTCTACTTATGCTATATTCTTAGTTAGAAAGTTAAAGAAAGTAACAAGGCCGAATGGTTATGGTCGTTGACTCCAAACCACTTGCCCCTAACCGCTGTGGGTTCGAATCCCTACAGGGACTTTTCATTCTTTCATGTGAGGAAGCTATCCGGCTAGCTTATGGCATAGGTGGTTCTACTCAGGTGCCCGTTCGTGCCTGAAATAATGAACGGAAGGGCACCTGAGGTCTTCTTCCACCAGTAAAGCTGGAACATTGCCATATGACATATAAAGTCGGTATGACGTAAAATCCAATCAAACAAACAAACAATTCTCCAACACCAACCCTCTGGATCTGCACATGTGAAAGTTTTTTTTCCGTGATTAAAAAAATTATTGAATAGAAACAGCTACTGCAATTAATATAAACTTTGGCCAAGTTTCTGACACACTAATGCTCAATGTTTTATATCAAAGAATATATATTACAAACTTGGCTCTTGTACAGAATGCTTTTGTACACATTTCAAATTTTTGAAATATTACATCATTCTTTGTTTTTTTTAAGGGCGGTGTTACTGCTTCCACAGTGTTAATATTGTTTTTATGACTCAGAAATGATTAACTGGGCTGTTACTGATTAATTATAAAGTTTATCAGAATACTCACAATACATGTAATTACTTGGAACTCAGGTGTAAAACCATTATAAACAAACTAAAGAAAAATGTTCAGACTATAGATAGTGCTTTTATGTATAGGTTAGTGTTTAATAATATGTATTAACAAAAATAATTGGTCAAGCCTGCCGCAGGCAGGCGACCAATTATTTTTGTTAATGCATATTATTAAACATTAACCTATTTAATGATCAACATTATTTTTTCAACCAAAAACAAGGCATTTCACTAAATCACCAATAGCTCCGCCCTTCGCTCTACAAGATGTCTACACCTTGTCAAGTTTCTGATATGTCAAATTTAGATAAGCTAAATAAATGGCGCTATCAACAAATAATCAGGCACATTTTTTACTGAAATGTCACAGAATTTATACCTTTATCTACAGTAAGACAATCATGTTTTCTATAAAATATCTGGGAAAAAACAGCGAGGAAAAACAATTTTATAACAGACATTTTTCTTAGAGTTAAAAGGATATAAAAAAGTTACTATGTAATCATTTGTCTCTGCATGCCCCACATGTATTATCTATGTAATAAATCAATTGATTGTATCCTCACATTTAGACCTCGCTTAATTGTTTTTTACGTTGACATTGTTTTGATAACCTTAGATATTTTACAATTCAGAGTGCAAATCACACCTCTAACTCCTCCCTAATATAATGCATTATTGAAATTTGTTAGACTGGTTAGACGACAGATTAAGTAAATTTTATTTAGTTAGTACACATTAACCAAAGTTAGACTTAGCAGAAATTTGAAAAATACTACAATGTGATTGGACAAAAAATAATGTTGATCATTAATTAAGAATATTTATTGAATGTATATTATTTGTATAAGCTGACATTAAACCTGCTTGATGTCAAGGCTTCTAGATATAGCTATAAATATTCTGTGATTTAAGACTTCTTTCAGTAAAAGATAACAAAATTTTGAAACATGTGTAGTTAAATTTTTCTTCTTTTTTTTTCTTCTTCTTTTTGTTTTTTTTTTGTTTGGTCTTTAAATCATTCTGACAGTTAGTTAGACCCCTTGTGGCTGAGGGGTTGCTTAAAGGGTTGAGGCATCAGAATTGAAGCCACAGTTTATCCCTGCGTGAGTGTAAGGGTCAACTAAATGGGTTCATATTACTGGAGTATATGCATCTCTTTAGGCTGCAGCAGGTGAAATTTTTTTTACCCCTAGTGGTGTTGCTTTAACTTTGTAACACCCAAGGTTAGCCAAAATTGTCTTTACTATTTTGGCACCATATCACCTAAATTGTGTTTGCACTGCAAAACCAAACAAAAAACCTTTAGTTGGTTGAAACAAAGTAATTTTTACTTTAAGAAAACTTCTTTCTACAAGATAATCACTTTCAAGTCTGCTTCCTCAGGGCTATATAACCATGAGTACAGAAACAGTCACAGAGAAATTTTGCCTCATCTGAGTATTGAACCAGGGACCACTGGATTACTTTTCTGATGCTGTCTCTATTGAACTATGTAGGCAGACAGACAATTGTTCCAAAAGTAGGAATTAGCCCCAATAATATAGTTAAAACTTAATTTGTACTTAATTGTAAATACTTACTTCATTATAACAGTCATGTATGTAAAAGTTTTATTGCAAAAAGTTCCATGACTAAGGAATATGAATTATAATTAAATGCTTGCTAAATAACAGTTTTTAGGTCAGTTTTACAATGTACACTCTTTTAAGATGAAAGTGGGCATGGCTTGATTTCTTAGTACTTGAATCATGAAATGTTATTTGAGCCGCGTCATGAAAAAACCAACATAATGTGCAGGCTGGTCTGGATCCATGCTGGTCGCAAACCCATTATGTTGGTTTTGTCTTGACACGGCTCATATATAAAGGTGATGAATAGTAAAAAGCTATGTTAATAGGGGATTAATGGACAGAAAATAGAATGAATAGATCTGACAGCGCGGGGACACTGGGCAGGTCTTGCCTATATATAAATATGTTCTTTTCAGCATTCACACCTTGATGTACATAAAAGAAGTGAAAATAATCCTATTAGTTTAGGTGAAAAAGAAGCACAAAAAGAGAGAAAAAATAAGATTGTAATTCCCATGGAAAAAATGGGATGTTCATTTACTAGAGAAATCTTTAGAGAAAATTTTAGGAGGAACAAAAATAGAAATATTTGTACAATCTTAAATCATATTTACATTATACAGGCTTTCTACTGGTCCCTACTTTTCCTACTTTTCCTACTTTTCCCTACTTTTTTCTTTTGATCCCTACTTTGCCCTACTTTTTTCTGAAATAGCCCTATTATCCCTACTTTTTCATTTTGAAATGAAATGAAAAAAAGAAGATAATTAAAATGGTATTTCAGTTGTATTTCAGTTGCAATTGATTAATAGTTCAGGTGTGTGTTAGTGTCTCCTTGTGATGTCCATCCTTGAAAGACTCATGGTCAGAGCTGCATTACTGGTACTAGTACTGCAGTATATACTGGAGCAATTTTGCAAGTACTGGTACTGATACTGAATTACTCTTACAAAATTTTGCTACTACTCAGGTACTAGTACTGCATTACTGTCTTAAAAAAGTGGTACTGCTACTGCATTACTAGGCAGTATTTTTGGTTTTGATAAACATGTCATTATTTTTACTCAGAAAGTAAAGCTGTAAATTCCACATATTATTTTATTTTTGTGAAAAAGTAAGTTATCAAATCTATAAATAATTTGCTGCAATATTCCTTCAAATGTTAACATAGTGTTCATCATAAAAAAAGCACCAAAGACTTGAAGTAAAATTAAATTGAGATAAACAGAGTCAATATTACTCTTTACTGGTAAAATATCCTTATTGCAATCTTATTACTTTGTATTTACTAGTAAAAAAAGAGCAAAATAAACACTAATAAATTACTTCTATTCTAAATAATCATATTTCAAGTGATATTGTTAGCACCATAAAAAAGTTATTTACTTTGGTATAAATTGAACAGAGGTGTGAAGGTGTAAAAGGCAACAAAAAGACTGGTGGGTTTAAAATGTAAGATTATTGCATTGTGTTACAGTTGACTGCGGTTACAAAACAATAACATATGACATGAATATATGATGATTATTGTTTGTAAAAAGTATTATCGTTCATTTAAGTTGTAAAAATGTAATGTCAACTTTAAAGTAAATGATTTTATTTCTTTGTTGAATAATGTTTGCAATTATTTTGAATGACACTGTGTATTTATTCAAACTTTGATGAATATATAAAAGTATTAGTACTGGTACTTAATTACTTCCCCCAAAAAAGTACTGGTACTGCAGTACCAAGCTAAAATCAAGTATTAGTACTGGAAATGGTACTGCAAAACTTGGCAAGTACTGGAACTGGTACTTTAAGTACTGCAGCCTTAGTACTGATGCAGCTCTCTCTGCTCATGGTGCCTTGGCAAAACATTCAGCAACATTCTGCCTATGAGGTGCATGTCTTTCAAGCATGGACTGAACTGAAGATACACACAGCCTGATGTGGTCTTGGTGATGGTATGTTTTGCTTATTCTTAACTAAAACGGTAAGAAATTCCTACTTTATCCCTAGTTTTTAACATCAGAAATCCCTACTTTGCCCTACTTTTTGGTAAAAAAATGCCCTACTTTTTCCCTAGTTTTTTTGGTAGAGGCAGTAGAAAGCCTGATTATATCATGTATCCAATTATAATAGCCAAATGAAGTACCAATGAAAAAAAAGCTTAAAGTAAGACATCTATTTTATGACTGCCTAATGGACCTGACTTGCTGTGAATTGGGAAGTGTCTATTGTTGGAAGTGTATGTTGTTGATTAAGGGCATCCTTACAAGACAGTTTGTTCATTTACCTGGTTTTTATGTCAATTTCAACACATGTTTTGGTAGGCCACCTTTTAGCTTTTGTCCACCTATTGGCTTTCGTACACCTATTGGCTTTCCAGGGCAATTTAACCCAGTAATAACAATTTTTCCGCAATTTGCCCATGAAATCAGCTGTAAGAGACAAAGGACTGTTTTAATACTCAATGTAACCCAAGGATCTAACCAGTGACCCCTGGATCACAAATCAGATAATCTCTCTCTTGAACCAAGTGGGCGGATATATAACTGATAAAGCTGAATGTTCAGGCTTTGGATTAATCATATTTATTAAAGCTCGATTGCGAAACAAGTTCTTGCAACTTATATTTATCACTTTCGAGTCCGCTTCCTAGAACCAACTAGTACTTGTGTCATATGAAAAAACATGGTCACTACATGATTAGGGCTTGAACCCATAATCCCCGGATTGAGAGGCAGATACCTTAACCACTAGGCCACTGCTCCTCTTTCAGGCTTAAACTCACTGGGTGGCTATCATTGGTTTGCATAGGAACGTCATTTTAAATGACATGTCTGTCTACAAATATCAGAACATTTTGAAACAAGTAAATTTTGAAAAGTTTAATAGATTTTTTAATTACTTTGAAGTGGGAAACTTCAGACATTTATAACATACTTTACTCTCATTGCAATTATATATTTCATGTCAACCCTTCAGCTGAATTATTCAAATAATATACAAACTTCGTGTAGGCGGTGAATACAGATTAAAGTACACCTTTTTAAATATGTAATGAAAATTTTACTGTATTTATGCAACTGTTTTGATTTATGTTGATATTTTTATAATGGTAAGATCTATAAATTTTATAGTACTGTTATACAGTAAGACATGTACATTGATACTGATCAGAGAGTAAAGTACATGAATGTTTGAACAGTGGGCGTGACACAAATAATTATCTGTTGTAGTAAAAATGCAGAAAACAAGGTACACCAATTAATGGGCAATGTTCAGTGAAATGTCATTCATAATTTATCTGATAAAAAAATTTATTTAGGTTAAATGGTAAACAGTGTAGGATAAATTGGGTTTGTGTTATCATCCATATTATATTGACACTCCCTAATTTAACTCTGAACATCTAAATATCTGTACTAAACTAAATTTTTAAAGGCACATTATGTCCCAGAAACAAATAATTTTTTACTTCTTTTTGAAAGGCAAACATGAGTAAAGCATGTTCGATGCCTATCACATGAAGAAAGTAGCAATAAATGTGAAATTATTTATCATAAAAGTAGCAAAATGTAAACAAAGTAGTATTTTGACTTCCATACAAAATACTAATTTACTATGTCACGGTTCAGAACTGTTCACTATTTAGAGGAGAAGATGTGTAAGCGGCCGGATAGCTCAGTCGGTAGAGCCGCGGTACGGTATTCCGAGGGTCCCGGGTTCGAGTCCCGGTCAGGCTGCACATTTTTCTCACCCTGTGACAACTATAACTGTACTTATTGCCATAAAGCAAAAGATGGAAAGAGATAGTTACCTCAGGTAATTGGTCAATGAGTAACTTTCTGGATACTATAAAAGTACACCAAAATTAAAAAGCTTTATATCTCTTAAACTGTTATATAACTATTAATCTTGTCAATGATAACAAACATGTTCATTCAATAAATCAATAGTAACATATTTTGAACACATTATAAAAGGTAATAATGACTTTGGTTTATCTATATATATATAAAGGTAAATGGTAAATTTTGATACAATTTATATTCATACCACAAATATGTTTTTTGTGGTGGTGAATAATGCTACCACAAATTAATAAAACATTCCCTTTTTAAACTGAAATTTCCCCGATTATACATGTATTTTGAGTCACACTGTTGTTGTAGTTGTTTTTTATGCAAATGAGGGTAAATAGTAATTTTGTAACATCATTAGGTTGGGAAAACAAGGATGTTGTCAGAAAAGTTTTGTTTTAAAACAATTTCTTTTTACATTTTACTGTTTTGTATATTTCATTTTTTTGTTGCCATGTTTGTGACGGAAAGCAAGCTAGCCAGCTAGTTTATAGCTTTAATTAAAGGGACTCCACTGAGGTTTTTTGACATGACAGGACTGGAAATTATTTTTACAGATTAATATTCCATTTGAGCCAAATGTCAGATCATTTGCTCACTCTGGTTTTTCCAGAATTATTCTAATTATGAAAATGACCTAAAATTGAAAAGCGTTCAAACACTTTTCACTCTCGGCCAATGAATAGCAAAAAAACACAGTTTTCAATTTATTTCTCAGTGTATTTTTTAATTATCCTTTGCATACCTTTCTGTATTAAATGACCAGCAGATATCTATGTATGAAATTCAAAATTTATTTTTTTATGTTTTGTCGAACTTCAGTGGAGTTCCTTTAAATAATTGCAATGATGAAACATGTTTTGATTCTCTGTTTGCACAAACAAGAACTTGGTGTTTTAAATTGTGTGTAAGATGAAACTTTTTTTTTTTTTTATTTTTTTTTTTTTTTTGAAAAAAATGTTAAATAAAAAATACAGGTAAATGTTACGATTTTAAAGGCATATTAAGAAACTTTCATGTAATTTTTTTTCTGTATTTTGTCTGAAATTGTAAAAAAGAACATTTGTCATTACATAAGAAATCCTTGTTTACATCAGAAAAACATACACTTTTATTTGTTGATATACAATTTACCAGTCATGTATTTGTTTTTCAACTTGTTAAAATGTTGTTGTGGTTATGTTAAAGGGAGTTCTCCTCTAAATAACAAAAGGAATTGCCTTTCCCATTCAGTGAAATAGGTCAGAATTATTTTGTTGAATGACCACAGAGATTTAAGAGGGGAGAAAAATGAAAAGCCTCAAAACTGGTCAACTAGTTGGCAGTAAGTTTATATGGTCACATAGAAAATCTTTATTGAAAAAATCCGTTACCCATTTTAAACCAGTTTATGGTCAAGTTGGTGAGAATTAAAGGGTAAAAATGGTGAAATGGACAGTTTGATTGTGAAAGGTATTGATAAAGTGTTATCAATAAAAGGCTATGAAACGGTCAGTTTGAAGGTCATTGGAATAGAGTTAAGTTGCCCGAGGAATGCCATGTGTGTGATAGGGCATTTTTGTCTTGCTTTATCAGCAGTGTCATCAGGTCATTAGGTCTAAGTTGATTTTTCTGAATTTGCATAAATATAATTTTCTTTTATATTGTCACTTTAAAATGGTTTCAGGGGTCATAGTGTCTGAAATAGTGTAGAAACTTAATTACGATGGAATTTTCAACTTGAAATTAGAAATTAAAAGTTTCAATAGTAAATGACATGCCCGAGAAATGGAAATAAAATTTTGTTATTTTTTTTAGTGCAAACTATTTTAATGTAGATTTGGATTGCTGATAAAATATCTCAGTAATTTCATCTAATTTGTTCTCTCAATTCCTTTAGAATTTCGCAATCAAATGGATTTTTTAATTATGTTCTCACAATAGGCTATAGTGATAGTAAAATCATAACAAATGTCCCCTCATTGATGTAATTTAATATGCTAAGATTTAATCCATAACATGCGAAATACCTTAAGTGAATTTTAAGATTTTACCTAAAAATTATGAATGGTTTTGTCCAGATTGAAAAAATCATATATGGTTTTGTCCAGTTTGAAAAAGGTTTATAAAACCATTCATAATTTTTAAGAAAAAAATCAAATTTCATACTGCTTGAGAGGCAAACAGTGCAGACCAACAGACTGTAATCAGATGGCATTTGTCCTCGGCGCCAGGTGATCTTGGTCTGCACTGACCGCATTGGTACATTCAGCTGGCTATTGAGGGTCATAATATGAAGTAATTTTTCAGTTTCCTATTTCTGTTTATAATTTTGTGGCAGTTATGACAGCTAAGTTGTGCTGTTTAGAAAAAAAAAAATGATATTCATATATTATAACAAGTGCACCCGATAATTCATGTCGCATAATAGATTGCATATTTTAGATCGGAAATCTTTAAACCCCTTCTGTCAAATAGAGTGTTTGACATGAGATATTGTAATTGTTATCTTTCGGACGGAATGACTGCCTTACTAAATATCATGTGAGAAATTTTTTAAACAGTATATAAACTTCTATAGATAACATAGATATTGTCAGATTTGTTTAGATATTATATTCAACATGAGGTGAATGCAACTATATTAGCTATAAGGAAGTTTGAAGAACGTAAATATTATTAATAAGCCCAAATTATTTAGAGGATTTTTTATTTACAAATTCATTTATTCTCCAGTGCTACCTCAAATTTCTTTTGCATAAGAAAAGTTAGATTAATAGTTGAATAGCCTGTTCTAACCTAGATGATGGAAATGAAATAGACACCTATATATTTGGCCCATCTATGCAGTCCTATATATTTGGCCCATCTATGCAGTCCTCTAGTTGGCCCATCTATGCAGTCCTCTAGTTGACCCATCTATGTAGTCCTCTAGTTGGCCCATCTATGCAGTCCTCTATGCAGACATTATGCCCATCCAAGACATTATGCCTATCTGAGGGTATATATACAGTGTGCAAACAGGTGAAAGTCAAAACAAGTTACATTTTTCAAACGGAACAATTTACTGCGCATGAATGATAAATTACTTAAGTGACCCAAGGTCATTTTTCTGTAAGTATCCATCAGAATTTATCTGTAACATTCAATATATGAAAAAGAGTGGGTCGGTCCTTTTATATTTAAGCAGATTTTTAATCAATCCTTCAATTTTTTCAATATCAACTGTTGGTCAGTCATCATTATACATTTTGTAATACCCAATCTTTTGAAATATAATTATAGTCAATTCAGCTTAACCTGACACAGTTTTGTATTTTGATATTGAAAACCCTTATTAATCTTGGAATGAACTGTTCCAGATTCAAATACTAGTAAATCCATGCACATAAGGGAAAGATAGAAAAGAATCCAAAATCATATGATTTACTTTTGCTGGTACGAGTCCACTTTTAACAAAAAATGTCACAGGGTAAGAAAAATGTACAGCCTGACCAGGACTCAAACTCGGGACTTTCGGAACACCTTCACTATACCTACTGAGGTATTGGGCCGCTTACACATCATCTCCCCTAAATAGTGGAACAGTTTTGAACCATGACAGTCGTAGCAAATGAAGTGTCATCCTCACCTTGAATAATATAAACTTTAAAGTGCAATCATATGTGGCTGAATTAGTGCATAAAAGTATGTTTAAGTCTTGCTGATTTGGATGAGAAATTATCAAATACACACCCTGATCTACGATTATATTATATATTATATTAAATGCCTGCATGCTTTGCTGATTTTTTTGTATTTTTGCACAGGTTTGCTTTACTTACTTTGTTGAAGAATTAATGGAGACACTTAACATTTGACCTAGACTATCTCTAATATTTCAGAAGTATGCATAAATTATCTCCTAGTAAGATGTTAATCTTGAAAATGAAATGCATACTCAGCATCAGTATTGTGTGACAAAATAAACGTCTATCATCGATAAGTTCATTTGCGATGCAGCTCATGTCCTGGGTGTTCAATTAAACGATGTAGGGTACAAGATTCTACTTTAAAAGTTATCTGCTTGACGTAGTTAGAGCCTGGTGTCAAAAATTGTATTTAAATATTTAAAAAGATATCATACCTCTTTTGAAGTATGTAATTGCTTCAATTTAAAATCTTCATACTAGAAATATATTAACTTGAATTTTTTTTTTTTTTTTTGAGACATGGAAATTATTGAGGACACTGAAGTCATTTTAAAGTTAATGAAATAAAATTGAAATTTGCATGAAATGGCCTTGAACGACTGTCAGCAAAGCATTGCATGTAAAGGAAGCGTGAATGGGTAGATTTAAAAGATG
Organism: Ruditapes philippinarum; assembly: GCF_026571515.1. Taxonomy (NCBI): domain Eukaryota; kingdom Metazoa; phylum Mollusca; class Bivalvia; order Venerida; family Veneridae; genus Ruditapes; species Ruditapes philippinarum. The sequence goes on from NW_026859245.1 coordinate 84,399, forward strand.
AATAAATAGATAATTATGTAAATATTTTGTATAAGATATTGACAGTAGACGATTTAAATTTCTTACAAGTTAAGTTTTCATTGATAAATCTAGGTCAGTTTTATAAAATGCGGCGGAATTGAATTAGAATTTAGCAGAAGTAGGGGTGGTTTTAAAAGTTTATTATGTTTGTTTAATATTCAGTGGTTCTTTAAAGAGTATAGATGTTTAATAGACAATTAAAAATTTCAGTTAAAATAGAGAATATTTTAAAGACTTGACTTGTCAGTGACCGATTTTAAAGAAAAATTCCATTGATAAAATTTGAAGTTCATTAATTCTTCGGACTAGTTTGGTAGAGTTTAAAAGAAAAATGCTATAGATTAAGTCAATACTGTAGTTTAGAAGTTATAATAGTTTTCTTTTTTCAAAATTTTCTACTTTTGTGAAACTGTTTTAAGTCAGTAAACAATTTTTAAACTTTTATTTTACTATTTTTTAAGAAAATCCCCTTAAAACGTACACATAGAAATAAAGTTACATATTTTCACATGTTTTCATGTCTATACTGGTAGACAAACTTTCCCATTGATCAGCTTGTTTGAGTATCAACCGTTTATTTATGGCATTATTATGGCATTATTTATGGCATGGCGGCAATTTGAAGGCTATTTTAGGTGCACAGGTATATAAAGGAATGTGCGACCTATAATTTTATATATCTCCAATCAGATCTATGGAAATATTTGACCTTTACGGGCAATGATAACAGTTGTAAGGTTTACCCTTCAAATCATCCATGTTTGTGTTTAGCTTTATTGTCATCCAATGAAAACGCTGTATTTCTTAAAAATTCTGTGTGTTAATTTTCATAGAAGTTGATACTATATCAAATTCCATTCATAGGCGCCTTCTATTTTTCAAAGTACTTCATAGAACTGCGTATGTAAAAATAGAAAGGCAGTGATTTTAGTATTTATCCGTAGCTGTTCTACATTCTCCAGTTGCCATCACTCCCATCAAAGTTTCTACTTTCTGTAGAACAGCAGGGATGGACACTTACATATACTTAATGTGTCAAGGGATTACATTAGAAACAGGTAGCAAATACTAAGTACAATACCTTTACCACAAATGGACTCATCCATCTTTCAATCTGGAAAAAAATTTCAACATTTTCTGACTGATTAGTGAACAGTGCCAACCATGATCAGATGGCACAGACTACCTGTATTTGATTGTATTTGATTTACCTGTAACAGCTAATTTTGGTCACTACTGGTTCCATTTGTCAATTTATTTTCTTGATTGGAGTATGTATTTGTCCATTGAGAGATTTTGATATTAAACAGCCAAATTCAAAAGTATAGAGTGACCTAAGTCTGGTCAGTTACTTTATGGAAGTACAAGCTATTTTGATGTCATACTGGTCTAAGTGCTGTCATAGACAGGTTAGAAGTTAAAAGATTAACCACTACCCTTATAAAATCCGATTTGGACTTGACCAATTTTTATAATCTGGACAAAATCATCCAACATATTTGAGGGGGGGGGGGTTTAAAGGGCAGGGAAATGGGGCTAAAAGGGGACTAGTGGGAGGGTCATGAATTTACCGCAGGGAATGGGCCAAACCCGAAACTTTGGGCTGCACTGGTTGCATAGGTAGGGTCAGTTGCCACCACAGGTGTTCTGCGTGTTGATTGGTCACTTCGCCAACAACAAAAAATGATACATATAGATATATGTTTAGTATTTAATATTTATGCATGTTAACCCATTACTTCATGAGCATTTTGTGAAAAATGGCTGTTTTCATTGAAAAGTCTCCCGTTACAAGTTCAAATTGCTATAATACTATAAAAACTGCTTCAACACTTATCAAACTTGGCACAAATGTTGACTGGACCATTGCACTTGCAACAACATGCTCAGGCTTAAATTTTCTGTTACCATGGCAACGAGGGGACATCTCAAAATTGCCAAAAATCACTATTTTGCGTTGATTTTTTCCATCAAAATTGATTTCAAAGTGCTGCACTTTCTCAATGGATTGAGATAGAGTCAAATGCTTTTCAGCGTTGGTTACACGTTACCTTATGATCAATCTGGGGTCATTTACAGCCTCTCACAAGTCCAAAATTTTTCTTGGCGATGAGGGGGACTCCGCCCCCCTTCAAACCCCCCAAACAGAAGGGGGCACATCCCCTTCTGGCAACCCCTGATGTATCTTTTGGTTGGGGGGCCGCGCCGAAAAAGAGGTCACTTTTTTTAACAACATTTCTCAAACAAAAACAAGTGTTTGGGGCCTAAATAAGGCATTTTTTCATCATTTGAGACAACAAAAAGGGGGGGGGGTGAAAAAGGCGTTAAAAGGCGTGTATATGAAGTAATGGGTTAAGTGACCAATCAATGTGCTGCTGTACACCTGTGATTGCCACCAGTGGAGCTAAACTTTTGCAGATAAAGGAGTATTGAAATATTTTCCAACAAACCCTTTGACGATAATTGAGGAGCAAATTTATTACTTTTGATTAAATTTACACATATTTTAGTTTCATTATTATTTGGGATCATTTTCACCCCCTACCATTATGAAAGAGCAATTGTAAACACTATCTGATGAAAAAAAATCTTTATTTTGTAAACTTTAGTTTACGAGACCGAGTTGTTTATAGTTTTCAGTTGTTTTTTTTTAATGTAATGATTTTCCCTAGAGATAAAGATGTGAGGTAATTTGTTTTGTTTGATATCTTCTTATAACATTTTTGTAAAAATGGAAAGTATGGTCTAGGCATGATTAAAAATTAACTTTTTTATTGCACAGTTTAAGTTATTTTGTATAAACCAAATGAAGTTTCCTTTAAAAAATTCTATAAAACTTCAATCTATGTACACTGAAATTTATACAATTCGCTTCCTGCTATTATATATTTTGAAATTTGCATTTATGTATAATAAATCATTTTATGCACTGTTTCAATATATAAGTGTTTTTCAAGTGCCTTGATTGTGGTAGTGGTGGTACTGATCTCAGCATTTAGCCACATTGAATTCTACCAGAGAACAGTTTAGCCATCACATTGTTTCTGGCAGGCTGTCAAGCAGTTTACCAGTACTATTTGCCTTTACTTTTGCAAGGAACTTATTGCTTATATTACATTCATTGAAGTTGACCCTGAATTTTATTGATTATATTACACTCATTGAAGTTGATTTTGAATGTAGAATAAATCTTGATTAGGACATTTAGTATGAGTTATAGCCCTTGATTGTAATTTGTATGCAATTTTGATACCATGCGTTCCTTAAACTTGTTATTGAACAAATTCAAGAAACTGTTTCTATAGTTTCCAATTTTGGTCAAAATTATTAACCCTCCCCTTACTAAATACCTTAATTGGACTTGTCCATCTTTCAATGTGGACAAAACCATTCATCATTTTTGGGTAAAAATTTCAAAGTATGAACTGACTGAATAGGTCACAGTGTAGACCATGATCAGCATGGTCATGGATGTACCGGCTTATCTTGGTCCGCACAGGTCACATGGGTACGATATGCTGCCATCTGAAGGGTTACAGTTACTATGGTATAACAAAATGTACTTTAATTTTACACTGATTTGGTCAAAATATTATACAGCTGATTGTCATTCATCTTTTATATTTTATAGTCGGTTAACGTGTCAATTTATTATGTAATCATAGTATAATTTTCATTATCGTATATCTTTTTCCATGCGAACTGAAATTATACTTCCTTCAAAGGTTTATAGTTTATACTGTATTTTGTTTGTACTGTATACTTTTTTGTACCATCTACTTCATTGTACCGTCTACTTCATCGTTTATAAATTATGTTTTTTAGTAATATATCTAGGTAAAGTCATAATTTACACTTATTGTAATATTTCAGGTTGGAAAGGAGAAGGTGAAAACAGAGAGGATGGATGTCATATTGAAGGGCATTCTTGCCTCAAACCACGCAGACAACATCAAGAGGGACTTGCTTGTTAAGATTGCAGAGAAGGGTTCAAGCTCCCAGTCATCAGGCACAGTCCAGTCTGTACTGGAACTAACGGCTAAATGGTACCTTGAAGGGGAATCAAAGTTCAATGGCAAATAATGGTTTGGGGAGAATTTTCCCAAATCATCGGGCGCGGCAAATCCCGTCCAAATTTTGAAAGAGTTTCTTTAACAAGATAACTTGGGCTGGCGATTATGTCAAAAAGAAAATACAGGAAACAGTCGGAAAATTTGGTAGTCTGTTAACAGAAAGAGCGTCTTTTGGGCAGTGTAACAGTAATTTGTTTAGACCAACAATGTGTACAGGTTTGAGGCCAAAGCTCTGAGCTATGTGAAAGAACATCCTTATATTGAGTGCCTGACAAGCTTTGCTGAATTCCTGCTGGAGTTCAAAGAGTGTGTACCTAAAGGGGAATCACTGTTACATTTTTGTACAAACTTGATACTCTCCCTTAGTTTATGCAGCCCGCCAGAGTTGGAGAACGGTTTAGTCACTTACATCAAAAGTGCAAACACAGTGGCTTCCCTTTTATCCCAGATCTGGAGCTCTTCAGATTCCCTGGTGGTATTAGGTTGCCTGAAGGAGATATTTCGTATTATATCATCACCGTGTGATGTTGAACCGTCGGTTTGTCTCGGCTCCCTCGTGCAGTATCTTCCCGTTGAAATGATCAGCACTGTGGTTAAGAACGTGATTTCAGATTCAAGCATAAACAACAACAGTATGGTGACAGCTATTCAGCGAATAATCGACTGGTTACAGTGGCCGACAGCACTCTACGTTGATCAGTGGGTCATTGCGTTCCTCAAAGGGCTCGCTTCTGTACAGAAATATAGTATTCTTATTACAGTCACAGAAAACAAAGCAGATCAGGTATATATATACCAGCTTTCTTTAGAGTTAACACCTTAACATTACTAATTGATAGGAAGAAAAATGAAGTTGGTTCAGAATAACTTAGTTTTAACATTGAAATTTTTATCTTTTTGAAAAATTTACTGTAAAGTAGAATTCAAGTGACCTTCACCTTTTCTAAAGGTTATATATGTTATTTTTAGATAAATCGTTTTCATATAATGTCAAATGACAAGAATTAAGATGGAAAATAAATTTTGCTGATGACAAAATACGTAAACAATAACATCTCCATACCAGTGCTCCCAATATTTAAATTAATGAAGTGGATGATTTGTTCCACAATCTTCTACTTTTAGAAACGAATGTCACTGACATGTTATAAATAGCTCTCGGGACACTGAAATACTTAGTTTGAAACGACACATAATTGTTTTTCCAACAGAAAATAAAAGCTGAAGGTCGCTTTAATTTAGTAGCGAATATTGAAAATCTATATCCTGCTTCTACAATAATTTTATTTTTATTTTTTGAAAATTTATTGAATTTGAATTTTATAATTTAATTTTTGTGGTTTATTACACTTAAGAACACTTTTATGGGTTGTTTCACTAGTAGTTTTTGTTAAGCTAAAGGAGGCTTTCTTCTGACATTAATATTCAAGCAAACGTTGCTTCATTGAAAGGTTTCATTAGATGCAACTTTACAGAAATTATAATAACGAAGAAAAAAAAGTTTATATGTAGTAAACATCCAAATAAGTTAAATTGTTGCATGCAGTTACGTTTTTGTCTTTGTTTCATTAAAACAACCTAGTTACTTTGAAAATACTGTCTGTTGATGTACTACAAAATGTTCATTAGGTAATGTTTTTGGCTCATCTTTCCAAATTAACCTTGAATAGTGTAGAATAATATATACGTAAGTAAACATACGTAAACAAAAGTTCACTGACGCAAGTCTTTCAGTATGACAAGTCTGCAGCCTGACACTGTATGCTTTACGACAATGTGATGTACTTCACAAAAAATCTCAGCATGTTTGAATAAGTTATTAAATTTGGAATAATGAAATTTATGATTCTAGCCGTAGTAGGTATTTGAAAATATTTGGTATTTGAAGTGTCCGTCATTACTTAGAATTACAATTTCAAAAACAAAAAGAAGCTTTTTTTATACAAAATTTGTTTTTTATAATCCTCGAAATAAAATTCCATGTACATAGTGCAGTTAATAAAGTTATATGTCATTTATTATTGAATTAATGGAAAATTACCAATGTATTATAAATGGATGAGTAGGAAGAATGTACTTTTTAAAAATTTTTTAGTTTAAATGTAGCGTCTTCTTCCATAAGATTGACTTTGTGGTATTTAACTCTCGTAAAAGTCTTCTTTAAAGTAATGTAAGATTTATCATAATTACAATCACATCAGTATGGGAAAATTCAAAATTTAACATTAAAATTTCACCTACGTATTCTTTTAAACACTTTTCATACACCAGTCGTCAACTTGAGTAGGTTTAATTGGGCCATGTTACCTTATTAAAGGAACATATTTGATAGTGATCGCATTATCGTAAAAAAATTAATTTTTCAGCCGTAAAAAAAAAAAATTGCCATATATTTTTCAATGGGAGTAAGTGAGTTTAACGTTGATGAAATTGATATTAAGAAGTTATTACCCATAATGAATATGATACAACAAATAAATCATGAGTTAAAAGCAAACTGTAATAACTAGATGGAATTAAAGGACCATTTAAAGCTTTGCTCCGATAAGCTTTCAACTTGACCTTTTTACCTTGGTGTAATGGTAAATAACTTCTTTTAACCCCCAATAAAGTAGTTGACAGTTTCACAAAAATTGGGGTTTTTTCCCCTAAAGAGTCAAATTTAAACCCCGTGGGGAAAATCCCCCTTATTTCTTAAAAAATTTTTTACAAACGGCACATCTTTGTCAATGTAAAGCATTTTTTTTTTTTATTCCTTGTTTTTATTTAAATCCCAAAAGGTTTTTAAAACTGGTGACTCTTTTTAAAAAACTAAAAAAGGGTTTGACTTGTCTGCTTATCAGGCAGATGATTTTGGGGAAGAAAAGAAAACATACTTCCAATTTTGCCAGGGCTCTTAAGCTAGGCCGAAATCTGAGGGAGAAGTCCTTTCTCCCTCAGCAGCTCACGTAAGAGAGAAATTTCAAGATTCAGGGAGAAGTGGATTAATACCATCATTAAATGGACCGCAAGAAGGTCTACATATGAACATAAGAAGGGAAGATCTTGCAAACTATAAGCTGTTAAAAAACATAAAATGTAAACAAAATGAGTATACCATGTACTTAATCGTCTAAATCGCCCAGTTGCAAGAGCCCTGTTTTCACGTTGGGGAGCATCAGTAAGTCATGTGGTACTGACATGGGCTACCGGGAGTTAGAAGTTAAGTGTTCAAGTCTCAACTTCTTATTTCCTTGAGCAAGCAATTTACTCTTGATTGCTTAGCCAGAACTTCATCAGGGTGTAAAATGGGCAAGTGAGAAAGAGTATAACACTTTAGTGTCGTAATATGACTAGCTGTAGGCAGACTGAAAGACAGTCCGGTCCGGAGGTTAAATCTGTAAATTTGGTCAGTTTTGCCACATATGCATTAAACTAAGGATATAAAATGTATTTCCTTTACTCATTACTTGTATACTTTTTGTTTGGTTATCTGCAGTCAAAGTACAAGTTTGAATAGTATTTTATTGATAGATGTTTCAGAACTTTATACATAATTAAGGATGTAATGTTTTAAAAAAAAAGTCTTTCTTAAGAAGATCTAGTAAGAAACCATAACAATTCATAAAATTCAAATAACATGGCTTAATTCTATCTTCATCATCATTTATATTTATAAGGAAAAAATATGGAAAAAGATTGTACATTTTGCATAAATGTGCAAATTCAATGCAACATTAGACTGAAACATGGGTTAGTATGTCAGGCTGCTTTAACTTGATTTTGTATTTTGATAAATGACAAAAAAACATGACAAGTAATTCATCAGAGCATATAAATGCACCACTACGCAACATTTTCTTTTATTTTTTGTTGAACATCACTATCATCATCAGTTAAAATGTTCATTTATGTACAGAATATTGTATGCCTGTTTCATTAATGTTCAGAAAAGAAAAGTATTGTATATTGATGAAATTTCAGTCAGTCCCGAGTTTACATTTAATTGAGATTTTTTTATTTAGTATAATGGCTTTAATAGGTGTAAAAACGTTTTATTTTTCTGCTTTAACAGGTGTAAAAAGTTTCATTTTTCGGCGTTAATAGGTGTAAAAAGTTTTATTTTCACAATTATTTTACCTTATTTCTTTTTATGTTTTGTCTTATTCAATCATGCAATTTATGGTTTTTTAATAAAATTTTACGGGATTGAAAGATATTTTTTTCTGGGGGCGTATTAATGAAAAAATTTTTTTAAAAATTTAATTTGTTTTTTTTAACTTTTTATGTTTTCATAAAAAATTTTCCCCACCAAACATTTCAGTTGTAAACCCCCTTTTTAATCCATGTGGTGGGACATAGTTTAAAAAAAAAATTCAAAATTTTCAATTTTAATTTCAAATTTAGCATTCAACAAAAAAAAAAAGAAAAGATACTTTTTGTTCACCGGGCCCCTAATTTTTTCTCAATTTCTGGGAAACATTTTAAAATGGGGGGGCTTATCAAGGCAAATTTAAACAATTTTAAAAGATTATTTAAAATTTAAAATTTGAGAAGTTACAGTTTGCTCTTTAGAAAACCTGGTAAACATCATCTCTCAATGTTACTGATTTTCCCCAGCATTCCCCAAAAAACCCCTTCCAAAAGGGTAAATAAATACAATTTTTTCCAATTTAATTTGAAGGGCCCTTGCAGGAAATTTTACATTTGTGCTAATGTAATATCATTTTAACAATGCATTAAACTTTGAAATTTTAACAAGGCTCATGTGGTCAAGTTCAAATTATAGGGACAACTTGATTCTAGGGTTCTAATTTTGACTTTTCGGAGAATACCTTCAATTTGTACATGTTGCAGTCCCTCAATTACACGTCCTGAGTATGTATTTTCAGAAAATAAAAAGATAAATCTTAATAAATTGTTTAAAGAACACGTTGTACTATAAAGGGTTTAAAGTAGATCTAGATCTGTCCTAAATCAAGCATACTGAAATAAAAAACAAGTTACTTTAGTGCTACACTGAACAGAAAAAAAACTGTTTTGACTGCTGACATCATTTTGGCAGGAAATATTTATCTTCCTAAGTTTTAAATTGTTTTGGGTCATATATTATATTTTGCCCATTAAAATTTTTAGTAATTTAGTGGATATTATTGATCTATTGAATTTCCCAAACATGTTTTTTAAACCTTGGAAATTGCTTGCAAAACCAACCAAAAGTTGCAAATTTAAAACTTCCTTGAATTGGAAATCCCTTAAAAAGTCAATTTGAAAAAAAAATTATTAATTCAATCATGGTTTTTTTTAAAACCTTATTACGTTTTTTTCAAGGGTTTAATTTTTTAAAAAATTGGGGCCCATTACATCACTTTAACAAAATATTTTGTATAAGCCCTCCCCCCTTGCAAAAATTTTAAAAGGGTGGAGAAGCCACTGGTTTCTCCCTGTGTCCATCCTTCTCTCACATTTACTTATCTTCTCTCATAGCATCTTCATTATTTGGCCAGTGCTTGATGGATCTCAGGCTTTTTCTGCCATTGGGTAGGAGTTTCAGGTTAATAGTGTCAAGGTCACTGTGTCTAAAAATAGATTTTTTATAATTTTCTTCAGAGTTGTCATTCATTGACAAGTATTTTTGGCATCTCCATATGCAGTTACATTTCATTGACATTTACCCTTGATAGGTGCTCTAGGTCAATGCTGTCAAGGTCATCGAAGCTAAAAATAGATATTTCTACTTTACCCCAGTCAAAGCATTCATTTAGATCTCAGATATATTCCTGTATAATTTCAAGGTCTTGAGAAATATTCTTTAACTTAATTACCTTGTTGTGGAAGATTTATTTTAATTTGTCATGCAATATACTTTATTATGCTTGGACTTTAATAGAATTATATGCTTCACTTTGAAGATATAAATTTGGCTTGCAATATCTCTAGAACCTGTTTTATTTATTCTTTTCTTAAAAGCCTGGAAAATTATTTGAAATCTGATATACAATCAAAATTTACATTTTCTAACGTAGATATTAATAAATTAAATTAAGAAGACAAAAAAAGTCTTGTGCAAATGATATATTTGAAGATATTCTTTTTATGTTTATTTTAGAAAAGATTTGTTGCGTGTTTTTTATTTCACCATTCATTAGGTAATTTTCCTATGTTACTGTCTAATTTATTTTTTTTGGCTTTGAAAATATTTACGCAATGGAGGGATAAGCAAGGTACAATGTCATTAATTAATGAAATAAATAACTGTTTGTGTGGTATGATAGCGTCCATCAATCACTTTAACCACTTTTAATTAATTCAGTGTATACACGCAACTTTATTGTTCTAAGATGATAATCATATTTCACTAATTTGAAATCAAGGGAGAGAACTTTATGTTATACTATTGAAATGAGTTAAGTCCCTTTTGTCTCAAAGAAGAAAAACAATGCTTTGTATAGATTAGATGTAAGAATTATATGAAGAATGAATCAGCAGATTTTGAAATGTTATGTACATGTAAAAGAATAATATCAGGTTTTATTTGAGATTGAAATTGAAATCTATCACAGTCAGTCTTTAGATGTAATATCTATTCTATTTTATCAATCAATATGCTAGAGTAATGCCTTTTTGATCACTTGGTTACAGAGAGGCAGATGTGTTGCCTTTATGTCTCCCATAGTAACTTGTGATATACTTCAAAGTATGATGTACCAGCTCAGCTTTGGATTTTGAATTGTCTATTGTTTATTTACTGAATATTTTCTAATATATTAAACACCCCTGCCTAAATAAAAGCGCCCCCTTCCCCTGCCATCACATCACATACACTTTTTGACAAAGACAGGAGGGAAGGGTGGTAGGGTGACGATGCATGAGGCCCTAGAGCGAAATGACAGCTTGAACAGCTGCACCCTTTGCTGGCACCAACAGCCCTCATCTGGACAGGGGTTACTGTATGCTGAGGTGCTCATTGACCTCTGTACAGTGACCTACTTTCAGCTTAAAATTCATGTCTTTTACTTATACCCTGTGGAACTTGCACGGAGGTAAATTATCACCACTTTGTGCTTTAAAATTAACCCTTTAAGGGCATGACTGGTGACATGTCTCAGGTCCGTACTCAACAGCATTTTCTTAAACACTTTTTTTTGCATTACAGATTTTACCTATGGTGCCAAAGATAGTTGGGGATTGGAAATCTGACAGTTCTGAGTTTTCCCAGCAGCTTGTCACAAAACTGGCAGAACTTCTTCATGTGTTGATGTATCTTCATGGTGGCTTCCCTGAACTATATGACCCCGTTTATGAGGTCATCAAGGTATGTTATAACATCAATTGAATAATAATCAACTGTAACACATTTTAAGAATTCTATATGGTAGTTTTGTCGTTTATGAGTACTATATTTTTTGAAAATTTGACTTCTGTTTTCTTTTTGAATCTAAATAATTAGTTCATAACTTTAATTGTATTTGCATACATTTCTAGTTTTCAGTTTAAGTTTCTTCTTTTCTGCTTCTGTTCTGTTACTTATAAAACGAGTGATACATTTGAATTACAGGAATTTCCGAAGCCATCCCCTGATGTGATAAAGTTTAAGTTACTGGAGTCCAAGTGGACGGCACATAGAGATGGCCAGGCATATGTACCAAGGTCGTACCAGCCGAAGGCTGAGATGGGTAAAACAGGACTATTCAACCTTGGAAATACTTGTTACATGAACAGTATCATACAGGCCCTATATATGTGTGATAGGTGAGATAATAGTTATATATATGTGTGATTATAATTATATATATATATATATATATATGTGTCTGATAGGTAAGGTAATAATTATACATATATGTGATAGGTGAGATAATAATTATATATATATATATATATGTGTATGTGTGTGATAGGTGAGATAATAATAATATAATTATGTGTGATAAGTGAGATAATAATTGTGATAGGTGAGATAATGATTAATTATACATATATGTGATAGGTACGATAATTATTATGTAGACTATTTTTAGGCGAATGCACCTTTCTTTTTGATACATTTTAGTGCTGCCTCTGAATTTTCCTTTTGTGTGGCTTATCATCCCTTATAAAAGTGTTCTATTTTTAATAACTCTTTAACACTATCAACTTTGAAGAGAAATAGCCTGTTACAAAATTTTTTATAAATTTTAATAAATTTATCTGTCTAAAATAGTTGCATGAAAACTACACTTGTGATACAGGATAATTTATTTCCTAAATCAATTGTCTGTAGAGTTGTTGAAAATGTTGAATTGACATTCCATGAATAACAACTGTAAACGTTTTTTGGGGGGTTACTTGTTGAGTATGGGAATACTATTAGTGAACTGAAATTAATTTAAATGTAATTTAAAAATGATGCATGTATTTTCAAAAAATGCAAACTCTGTTCACCTCTTAAATTGTTAGAATTCCATTTCTTACCCAAACATTATCTGTTTGCCTTAAAACATCTTCAATGTTATGTAAACGTATGTTTTCACTTGAAGTTGTAAATATGTTTTAAAGTGTTTGTTTTCGTGTTTACAGTTTCCGTAATGGTTTGCTGCAACATCAGCCCACCTTGGAACAGTCGTTGGTTGTCAAGTTACAATACGTGTTTGCATTCCTCAGTCTCTCACAGGTAACTGTTTAAAACTGTGTATTTTAAATGGTTTTATCAGAAAAAAGCCGCAGAAAATGAAATTTAGACTGCAAAGTTCAGTGCTAAGATAAAAAATGCAATAAATTTTGCTTTTTTTCTATAGGTGTTTACGTAAATTCCTCGGTCTCTTACATGTAACACTTTACAATTTATGCAATTTTGAATGGTTTTATCTGAAAAGCAGCAGAAAAATATTAAAATTGCAAAGTTCAGTCCTCCTAAGACAAAAACATTTATTTATTTATTTTTTCAACTGATATATGTTTTCTATTTGTATTTAAAAAAAAAAGAACTTAGTACAAAAATACAATGTTAAAACCTTCACAACAGAACATTATTTTCAATAGATTTGTCCATCTGTCAATGTTGACAAAACCATTATTATTCAGGAAAATTTCAGAATATACTGACTGAATTGTGGACAATGCAGACCATATCTTTGCCATCTGATCTTGGTCTGCACAGGTCACATTGGTAGAATTTTTAGTGGCCAGAAGGTTATGGGTTTATTAAGTATTGTTTACTATATTTGACCTTTTATTTTCCCAACAGAGACCAACATATGCTCCTGTTAACTTCTTGGCAGCTTCCCGGCCTGCATGGTTTTCGGCTGGTTTCCAGCAAGACTGTTCCGAGTTTCTGAAATACCTGCTCGATCAACTTCATGAGCAGGAAACCAAATATCTCACTGCAACCGGAAGTCCTAAATCTCCCAGGAAAGATAAACAGAAAACGGAATCCAAAAAAACGACCTTGATTGAAGAAAACTTTGGTGGCAAAATGAGCACTACTTTAACATGTTTGAATTGCAGATCCGAATCGAAAAAAGAGGAAATGTTTATGGATTTACCATTAGCGTTCCCTGATTATAACACTACCAGTCAGAAATCCCTCGCAGGTGGCGATAGTAAAATGTCTATGCGGTCGCACAGTAGCACCAACACGGTCCCTAGATCAACAGCTAGTGTCCCACCTGAAGAAATGAATTGTTTACATTTGAATGATTTGTTAAAACATTATTTAAAACCAGAAAAACTGGTTGGTGATAACAAATATTACTGTGATAATTGTGGTGGACTTCAGGAAGGCGAAAGAAAAATTAAAATCGTGAAGACACCGGAATATCTTATCCTTACTTTGCTCAGATTTTCATATGATACAAAACTTCAGTCCCGTTCAAAAATCTTCAGAGAGGTCAAGTATCCAAAAACTTTACTTATACCGGTAGAGGATGAATCGCGAGCGACGGGTTCTGAAAGAAGAAAAAGATGTGATTCACTGCGATCCTCGGTTGCGAACCAGTTGGAAAAATGCGGGTTAGAAATGGATATTGACTGTGCGGACGTTTATTCACTGTGTTCTGTTGTGGTGCATTCTGGGACGTCGTCAGATTGCGGACATTATTATTGTTATGCAAGACATTCTGTTGTTACGAATTCAGAAAACGTTTGCGCAAACATGCAAGACTTTTCACATGAGGATGAAATGGACTTTCTCCAAGATAAATGGTACTTGTTCAACGACAGTCGTGTGTCGTATGCCAGCTATGGTTCATTTTGTAATGTGAGTCAGCGATTCACAAAAGATACGGCATACGTCCTGGTGTACAGGAAAATTGACGCAGAGAAGATTGGTACAGATTATAAAATTGGATTGGATCAGTCCATACAACCTACAAAAATAGACGCACCTTTGAGATCTGATTTAAGGGCAGCTGTTGTCAAGGACAACAAGATATATTTGCAGGTAATTAATTCCTTGATTTGTTACTGAGCAGCTTTTAAGCCTTTTAAATGTTTAAATGCAATAGCAAGGGGCAATTGCATGCATTTTGTTGCATGTCGTGTATTTGTTTCCACATTTTTGTATGCAGCTTTTAAAAGCCTTTTAAATGTTCAAATGCAATGGCAAGGGGCAATTACATGCATTTCTAGGATGTCATGTATTTGTTTCCACATTTTTGTATTGAAATCCATCAAATTTTGAATGGGTTGTTCCAAATTTAATGCTGGGCTTGGCAATTCCATGACAAAAATTCAGCAGTTGAAAGAACATTTTGATGATATTTATAAGAATTGTCTAAGTTTAGTTTTACATAATGTTTTAAAGGGTAAGCCTATGACATTAAATATCAGATACATGTAGTTTAAACATATTACGTTACAGGTTTTATTAATTTTTTCCTAGCATATGACTCTGCAATTTCTATAATAGTTTTTTGTAATACAATCTCTTATCATGATATTAGTCGAGATAATTTTTATCAAAGATAAGGAAGGCTTTAAAAATGTTCATCTTTCAAGAGACTTTGATACTCTACATTAACTGAAATATACATATGGTTGTGTTCATAGTCTGATGTAAATTACGCAAATACATGAAAATTAATGATAGAAATGACATAAATTGTTTCAATGGCTTTTTAAAAAAATTGACTTAGAAACTATTTATCTAAGGCAAATAATGTTGATAGAAATTTTTTAACTTTATCCAATTTAACTTGACCCTTGAAATGAAATAGTGTTAGTTCTTTTGGAGGAACTGTCATTTTTTTGGGGGTGGGGGGGGGGACAAAAAATATTATTGATATCTTGTTTAAAGATTGCTAAAAACACCATAAACACAGTGGCAAAAAATATTATTGATATCTTGTTTAAAGATGTGTCATTTAACACAGATTTAGAGTATTTTGTGGTATGCTTCTCTTATTATCAATTTTTCACTCTAATTGATATTACAGGTACTATAGTTTCTTTGTTTGATTTTAACAGGAATTTTGATTTTCTCTTCTTTTACAGGAGCAGGAAAGCGCTGCTGCCAAAAATTCGAGTCGGAAGCGTCCCAACGATTCTACCTGGTATAACTGGAAGGATGACGATGATAAAGGAGGAGGTGGACCCTGCGGTGGAGGTGGGGGTAGTCTTGGTGACCTCGATACTTCTGGTGCTAGATTTGTCTTCTAAGAGGGGAAAATTTGAATACATGTAGTTTGTCACCTTAGCGCAATAACTGGTTAACTTCCTATTAAATTTAGAAGGACTTAACCCATTATTACACTAAGTTGATGAGCTTATCCTTAGAAGAGCAGCAGAGAAAGAAGAAGAGTTTATATTTGCTGTTATTTTGCTTGAAGAAAATGGACTTAAATATAATTATGCTTATAATTACGATGGAATTACCATAACAAAACATACTGAAAGTAAAGGGCAGTGTTCTTAGGTATAAACTTGAGGCTAAAGTGCAAGCTAAGAACTTTGTCCTGCCACTTGCTTACTGATTCATAAACTTGGTATAGGATTATTGACATCAGTTTCAATAGTGAAATTCTGGTATATAAGAAAGAGTATGTGGCCTATTTATACAGATATAAAATAGGACAAATATGTTTAAATTGCTACTCTGAAATAAAATTCTTAAAGAAGGTTTATCATTATCCGAAATTATATATGGAAATTAAGGTCTTGATTTACTTTAATGGGAAAACATTTCAGATATTTCAAAATAAATATTTGCTCAACATTCTGTTTAAAGTATTTACCGATCTGGCACAAAATTTTTTAAAGGGAATAAATCCAATATGTGCTTATGAATAATTTATGAATAGAGCTATGTAAAGTATTGAGATAGATTTCTTTACTGTTTCATATTGTAAGTAAATATTTATAAAGTTTTGTTGCATTCATGATATGAGCCGCGTCACGACAAAACCAACGTAATGCGTTTGCAACCAGCATGAATACAGACCAGCCTGCGCAGATGCGCAGGTTGATCTTGATCCATGCTGGTCGCAATCCCATTATGTTGGTTTTGTTGTGACGCGGCTCATTTTGATAAATTAACTTGAAATATTCAGCCAAGGTAAAATGACATTCTTCTTCCTGTCTCGATTTGTATGATTAATACTTAATATGCTGTAGGTTTCCTTTTAATTTGACACAGTAAAATACTGAAATTTGAGAAAGAAGCTAATTTTTGTAGAGAACTACCCAAACATTTTAATATTCTGTCAGCCCATGGACTGAGAGCAGGGTAGGCAGATAGACAAGGGCAAATCTTCATGACCTCCCCCCATTTTACTTGTAAAACAAAAACAAAAAGACAAATCAAACAATGTTTTTTTTTATATAATTTTAAAATGTATTTTTCTATACATGTATACTATTGAAAGAAAAAAAATGTCTCAATTTTTTTTTGTGATACATATTGAAGTTACTGCCTATGGGTATAAATCACCTCAAATTTATATAACACACTTGTCGTGTTATAAAAAAATTTGGTGCCAGTCCATAACTAGTTTAAGAGATTTCCACAGACAAACATCCTAGATGTTTAGACTAGACATGACTTTATACAAGAAATTACAAGTTCTTATAGCTGATAAGCATTTTGGAGGGTTTTTAAAATTCCCCAAAATACCTTTGTAATATATCTAGATAACAAATTCTTTGCAAAGCTTTGTTAACAATTAGGACTTAAAATAATAATTGAGAAAATCAATTTTCCTCTTTCATATTTGGAAATATTTCATTTTATATTTGAAAGTATTTCAATCAAACAAAATTTTAATAAAAGTTTTTTTGTTTTTTTTTCAGAACTTAAAAATGCAATAGTTTATTTTTGTTTACTAAATACCAGGACATTGTATTGATTTTGCACGTAAGAATGTTGTTGTAAATCAACAGGAAGTGAAAATAATTATCTCAAACTGTTTTGTTTACCTCATAAATCCCATTTAAATAAAAACCCCATTGATATATTACATATTTGAAATGAAAGGAGAATGAAAGTTGTTCAGTTTTTACAATTTCATTTCAAGGTGTGTGATTTAAAACTTTTTTATCCATACTTTCATGAAAAGCAAAAACTCACAATGAGTGGTTTAGAAATATTATGTACGGAATGTTAGAGATTTGATTTACCTCATCATCATTTAATCATGAAATGTTGTAAACAGAAATCTTTCCTTATTACTCATCTTCATACTGTTAAATATTTCACTTTTCATGAACGTCTAGCTCGTTGAAGTATTCTATACGCAATTATTTCTTGGTTTTTACTGAATTTGTTTTAGTTTGATTGTGTAGGAAGCTTAAAGCTTATAAAATCATTCTCAAATCTGTTTCTGGAACTAACCAGTACTGAGAAATGAGTGTATAGTTTTTTGCTCAAGGAAACAACTGCTTGCCCCTGATGGGGTTTGAACCCAAGCAGATAGCTGTCCTTAGATTACTAGTCTGACGCATTATCCACTTGCTGCCTCAATTATTTCCAATTTAAGTAAATTTTGCCCCAAAAAATGAATTTTTAAATTACAAAAACTAGGTTTATCTATTTTGTGGATCTATACTTTTCATTATGCCCATGAGGTTAACTATTGAACTTATCTTGTTCCTGTCAGACAGCTTTCAGTTAAACGTCAGTGATAAAACTTTAAAGATCACCTCAGATTAAAGACCAAATGAAATAAAGGAAACACTGTCCCAAAAGACCTGGGTTTAATCTCTTCATTTCATCAATTTCGTTCTCTATTTCAATACAAGACAGTCAACAGAAAGTGTATTTTTCCCTCATTGTTCAAGACTGGTCAGAACAGACCACTTTGTTTATATTATCTCTTTATAACTTACCTCATACCCATATAATACAAATGGTTTGGATACAAACATGTTACAGATTGTTATATATTATAATTATGTTGTATTCATGAAATGAACAATCTGCATTATGTATGAAGAACAAATTTGCTAATTCTTGGATTAAATTGTCTTTACAAAATTACTGTAAATAAATGACAGCATTTGCACGTAGGCCTTATAGAATATTGATAGGGTAACAAAATACCACTCGCAGTTTGGATGACGAGGCAAAATTATGAAATATTCTTACATAATCTCCATGTTTGGCATGTTTTTACATGCAGTGGAGTGTTTACGTTATCTAGATATCTTAATGTTTTACCTTAAATTTACTTCACTTGCATTATCGACTGCTGTTAGAATTTGGAAAGATTTATTATATGAGCTGCGTCATGACAAAACCAACATAATAGGTTTGCAACCAGCATGGATCCAGACCAGCCTGCGCATCCGCGCAGACTGATCAGGATCCATGCTGTTCGCTATCTGTTTCTCTACTTGTTATAGGGTTTGTAAGCGAACAGCAATGATCCTGATCAGACTGCGCGGATGCGCAGGCTGGTCTGGATCCATGCTGGTCGCAAACCCCATTATGTTGGTTCTGTTTTGCGGCTCATATTTTTAACCTGATGTTGGTAAGAGATACAACTCAGAATAAGGCCTGCCAGTGCATCCATGTCATTTGGTCATGGTCTGAACTGTGTTCCCTATTAAGTCACAATATTTTGAAATTTTCCTTGCAAATGGTGAATATTTTTGTCCAGATTAAAAAATAGGCAAGTCCACTTATTTTAAGATATTTTGCATGGTAAAATGGATATGTCCATTATTTTGGCAAGGATTAAAAGGATACAAAAATGGGGAAAAAACCCAGAGACTGCATGACACAAAACGCAGTCTGACCCAATTCTTTAAAACATTGACAAGTTGTAAATTGTTGCCTTTTTTCAAAAAATTCCTGGAAATTGACTTTATGAAAGAAATGCAAGGGTTCAGGAAACCTGTTATATCAGATAATGTATTTTTTCTTTCTTATTTATTGCAGAATAAATATTTCGCTCTACTTGCAAATTTTGTAAAGTGTTAAATAATTTTTTGTTGTACTTTAGTCACAACTTGGAGATTACTTTCACCTGTTAATAGTATGGCTACCAAAACATCAAGTACAAAAATATGCACATTCATTGTAGCTTACTTGTTAAAAGTTTTGTCTAGTAAAGAGTTGAATTACTTAATAAGTGCAAATTAATTTATCTTTGTTGCCATGATTACATATTTTTTTTTTGTTATTAAATGGTACCTATATATTCCATTGTTATACAGAATATATAAAATAAAAAGGAAATAACAAAACATATTGTATTGTGTTTATTTAACATAAAAACCATTCACATATATTACTATTACATAAATCAGTAACTCGCAAATATTTACAACAATTACAAATTCTTATTTAAAAACAGTACAGCAGAGTTCATTCTTGTTAACCAATTGTTATATTGCATCATAACAGTGTACATGATTTTGCAAGATAAATTTTTATGGCGTTGAGAATTTATTTTAGAGTAAAACTAAATATATCATTTTCATAAATATACAAAACCTTTGATATCGCAGAAAATAAATAATCTTTTTTCACCATTAGAACAAGAGCTGTTGGAAGGACAGCATGCCTAACTATTCTCAGTGCTTAAAATTAAAACAAGAGCCTAAATAATGAGTAATTGTCTAGGTTCAAAAAGGGCCATAATTCTGTCAAAATCCATATTAGGGTTATAGGCCTTGGACAGTGACCATTATGCTCGCAAATAAATCTAAACTTTTGACCCATTCCCTTCAGCAGATTTGGAGATACAAACTTAAGCACAAAAACTTAACCAAAGTTTTACGCCGACATTAACAACTGGGTGAATAATATAGCTGTCCTTTATTCTTCAAATAGTTGAGCTAAAAATCCACATAAATCAATAAGCCAGGATAAACTTTGTTCATATATCAGAATCTGTTATTCCTGTCTTTAGGTCAGCAAAAGGGTTATACAAGCAAAGAAAAAGTTCCAAAATGCTTGATAAACAGAATCTCTGAATGACATTCAGAGATTCTGTTTATCTCAGACGATAGATGCAACAACTTAAACTATAGAAAAAACTTATTGAAAACATAAAAATAAACTTTTATACTCTGCCTTTATTGTAAAAGAATAAAAAATGTTTTTGTTCTAAATTTGAAATAACAAACTGTTGCCAAAGTAATCTTTCAGAAACTTTTTTCATTTTATGATTTTCATGGTCAAGTTTTTAAAACTATTTTCACCATGTATAAATAAAGTTACTGCATGATGCCTGAACAGCAAGATTACTGCTGTTGTTGAACAACTTAAAGTGAACATCAAATGAACAAACACCTAAGTGTGTACATTAAATGATTAAAACAATAGATTTCACAAAAATATAAGACTGTATCATAAGAAAACAAGCAATAGTGTACACCACTTTTCCATTCAACGTTCCTGCACTGTCATTCTCATTGATCTCTTAAAGTGTTTAAAGTAAACTTTATAACAAAAACATGTTTAACTTAATCACAAATAAGCCATCAAATGGGAGACAATCCAGTTTTCAGCCTTGCTATGACTCGGCAGTGAATGGATTATCTTTCTTGGACAGGTCTATATCTATAAATGAATCGCGAAATGTCCCTTTCTTGAGAAGCTGTAGTTTTATTGGTGTAATTTTCTCGTTTAAACTGTCCTCTGCTGACTCATCCTTCTCTACCTTCTGTGACACAGTAAGTTTAACAATACTACCAGGCTCGATCAGTTGTCTTTCATGTGCCATTGCAAGCTGACTAATAACTCGCCTCTCAACCTTAATAGGAGATAAATTAACTTACATGTAGTTAAATTAAGATATAAATATTCATATTATGAGATAAATAAACATAGTTGTTTAACTAGGCGGAAAAAAAAATGCAGTTTTATTAGGAGATAAATAAACATTGTTTAACAAGCAATTATCATAGTATTGCAAGCAATCCATAAGTCCCCTACCGGATAGAACCCCATCAGCATTCTGAAGGGCCATTGGCCATTCACTAATGTGTAAATTTTTCTCTATTTTAAGTAAATTTGTGGGAAATGTTCTTTAAAAGTGATCACAGGAAAAAGTTTTTATAAACAGACAGACAGACGAACTGAAGGACACTCTAAAGTTAATATTTGAAACATCCCTGTTACCAAAATATAACATTTTAAATAGCAAAATTCTTAAAGAGGAGATAACTCTGGAATTAAAGATGCAATTTCATAAAAAGTTTCAGCTCTTTTTGACTAATCACAAATATTGTTATATTTGCCATGTTTTAAGCATATTTGTTGCCAAGGCAACCAATATTTTTTCAAAATAGGAAGAACAGATAAGACATGCATAATCTCAAGACTGCCATCTACCCATATGTCAAGTTTCATAAAAATATTTCCAGTACTTTTTGAGTTATCACTGGATTCAGTTTATGTGTAAAATTTGCCATATTTTCAGTCTATGTGTTGCCATAGCAACCAGAATTTTCAACATAGGAAGAAAAGAAAAAGACGTGTATAATCTCCAGACTGCCATCTACACATATTACAAGTTTCATAAAAATATTTCTATTACTTTTTGCGTTAACACTGGATCCAGTTTATGTGTAAAAATTGCCATATTTTCAGTCTATTTGTTGCCATAGCAACCAGAATTTTCAACATAGGAAGAAAAGAAAAAGACGTGCATAATCTCCATACTGCCATCTATCCATATATCAAGTTTCATAAAAATATTTCCAGTACTTTTTGCGTTATCACTGGATCCAGTTTATGTGTAAAATTTGCCATATTTTCAGCCTATTTGTTGCCATAGCAACCAGAATTTTCAACATAGGAAGAAAAGAAAAAGACGTGCATAATCTCCATACTGCCATCTATCCATATATCAAGTTTCATAAAAATATTTTCAGTACTTTTCAAGTTATCGCGGGATCCAGTTTTGTGGACGGACGGACTGACGGACTGACAGACAGACGGACGGACAGACGGACGGACGGACAGACGGACGGTAAACCTAAAGTCCCCTCCGGTAAACCGGTAGGGGACTAATAAAGAGATAAATCAACCTATTGGCCTTCGTAGTTATATTATTATGGATTTGAACTCAAACCATGCATTATTCTACAATAACGCACTCAGAATTGATATCTTTTTCCCTAAACAAAAAAAACTTACCTCATATTTCAAAGATCTTGCCCCATAATGTACATCATAACCATCAGCTAATGCATCAACAACTTCATGATCCCAAATTAACTCCATCCCATGTTTCTTCTCAGCCTGCAGTACAGTACATAAATATTTCAGTTTAACCCTATACTTGCTGAATGAGTGTAATGGTTTTGCCCTTCTTTGAATTTGGAACAGTCCATTAGAGATTTAAGGGATTTCAATATCAAAATTCCAAAACTGAGCTGTATACAACCTGGTGAGATTGCATTGATGTGAAGACTGGACTGGGTCTATACTTATTACAAAGATTTATTTCTTTCAATTCCAGCAGGTAAAAGGGTTAAAATTTCAACATGCAAGACAATTATTCTAATCACCTTTGATTTTGTTTCTCAACTTTTCCTTTTTACATGCGAAAATACATACATGTACTTTTAACTTTATTAGTTAAAAGTTTCACTTGAACACTGGGCCCCCGTGTCCACTAAGAAAAGATCACAATCAGGATTAAGTGATCCTGATTTTATTTTCATTGTTTCATAACACTTTAACTGATATTTTGCTAGAAATAAATGGTACTTGTTCGATATCATATGTAAAAAAATGCTGTTTTGCAATGAAATCAAACTATTTTGGGATAAAATCATAGAATATTGGGATAAAATCATCGAATAACAAATAAATACAAAAATAAGGATTCTTTTTAGGATCAAGATCAATAAATGGATCCACTGTAAAATGCCCATATCTTGCAACAATAATAATAAATTTATTCTAAAATTTCATAAACATGCTTATTCAAGTCTAGATTTTTATCAATAATATTTTAAATATTTAATCTATGAGCATAATCATTGGGGAATTATAGAGTTTTTAAATTTGATCCTGATCTTGACCCTTGTGAACATGGCCTGATTCTAAAGAACATCTTTAAAACAAGACTGCATTTGAGAAAAATGCTATGCCACCGCATGGTTCAAATTTCATAGCTGTACATCAAAGGACAAGAAAGTAGGTCACATCATCAAATTCTAGGTCAAAGTTCAATTTTACAACTAAAACTGATTACATGGTCAAAATGTCATTGCTGTACATCAAAGGACAAGAAAGTATCTATGTACATAATGAAAATCAATGACCCCCGGGGCAGAACCAATTTTGACCCCAGGGCTATAATTTGAACAATCTTGCTAGAGGTTCACTACACAATGTTCATGCAAAATATCTTAACTCTTTCCTTTGTAAATTTAGAGAAGATGATTTTTTAAGTTTTAACTATATACATATAAGATAAACCTATGGCTCCCAGGGGCGGGGCTAATTTTTACACAAGAGGCAAAATTTGAACAACTTTGGTAGAGTACCTTTAGATGATATTATTTAACAAATATTAAAGCTCTATGCCTTGTACCTTCAGACAATAAGATTTTTTTATTTTTTACTATATGTATATATTGAAATCAATGACCCCCAGGGCGGGGGCAATTTTGACCCCAGGGCTATAATTTGAACAGTCTTGCTAGAGGTTTACAACACAATGTTTCATGCAAAATATCTAACCTCTAGCATTTGTCAATTGCTAGATGAATTTTTTTTAAATTTTTACTATATACATATAAGGAAAACCAATGACCCCTGGGGTGGGGCCAATTTTGACCCCAGGGCTATAATTTGAACAATCTGGGTAGAAGTCTACCAGACAATGCCTTATGCAAAATATCTAAGCTCTAGGCCTTTTGGATCTTTTAAGTTTTTACTATATGTACATATAGCGAAAATCAATGACCCTGGGGTGGGGCCGATTTTGACCCAAGGGCTATAATTTGAACAATCTTGGTAAGGGTCTACCAGATGATGCCTTATGCAAAATATCTAAGCTCTAGGCCTTTTGGGTTTTTACAAGAAGGTATTTAAGTTTTACTATATGTATATAGTCAAAATCAATGACCCCCGGGGCGGGGCAAATTTTGACCCCAGGGCTATAATTTGAACAATCTTGTTAGAGGTCTACCAGACAATGCCTTATGTAAAATATCTAAGCTCTAGGCCTTTTGGGTCTTTACAAGAAGATTTTTTAAATTTATTCTTATAATTCCTTTTGGTTGCCATGGCAACCAGATTTCTGCATGGAATGAAATTCTTTGAACAACTTTGGAAGCCCTTCACCCAAGGAACAATCCTGCCAAGTTTGGTTGAAATTGGACTAGTGGTTTTTCACAAGAAGATTTTTTAAGTTCACTATATAATCTATATAACACACACAAACACACATACACACAGATGAATCGCTATATGCCACCGCATCGCAGATGCTGCAGTGGCATAAAAACTCCCCTGACTCTTGGATGATCTTACCTCCAACTGTTGTCAAATTTTTGATAATCACAACTTAACCTGACCCTTGCATCACATCTATTTTCAGACTTAGAATATTTTTTCTACTGACACTTGGAATCCACACTTCCCTTACCCTTACAACTTCATATAATATAAATTATGTTATACAATTGTATTACTTGCACAAAATATAGACAATTTACATTAAAGATATACTATGCTCATCCTTGAGTAGAATATTTTAATCACAATTCAGAAATCTATGAAATTCCTACTGAATATGTCTAATTTGAATAAAAGAATGAATAAAACTATGTATGGGAAGCTGCATTCCATATAAGAAGTCAAGTAAAGTTGGGTATTTTGTTCAAAAAACCTGCCAGTTTTTTAATGACCTATAGTATGTAGCATTTTAAACATAACATATCTACAATGTAAGAAGTTAAAACATTATATTTTATATTTACAAAGAGACTGTGTAGAAATTATCAATATTCTCTAATATTGAATTTGAGCATAGTATATCTTCAATATAATAAGAGAAACAGAATGTAAATCATACCCTTTCTGCCCAGAATTTGAGTTCCTTGATAACCAGTTTGCTTAATTCTGACCTAGAGAACGGTAAGAAGTATACAAATTCATTGATCCTGCCAAGAAACTCATCTCTTCGAAAATGTCTCTGGAAAAATAGAGAATATAAGTTATATTTCTGTCTGATGTAAGGAAGGAGTATATTATTTGTAGTAATGTATATGATCATAAGTTCATTAAATGAAATAAAGTTCTCTTCAATAACTGGATTTGAACAAGCTGTAAAATCTTAGTAATTTAAAGTCTGGTGAAAGTTAAGCGATTGAGGCCGTAACATTTTAATAGATTATAAATTTTATTTCTGCATTTATTGAACAACTTGTAAGAATAATCACCAGTACGATTTTGTTCAAATAAAGATTTTTGCTATGTTTTTCAAAATAAAGCTATCACATTGTTATCAAATTCCTTACTATTATTAAAATATCAGATGATAACAAACAAACATCTCAAACTAACAAAACCTAGCAGTAGAACAGCATGCTCCACTTTTCTCAGTACTTGATAATAAAACAAGAGCCTGGATAATATAAAAATTTTTAAGGTACATAAATGCCATAATTTTGTCAAAATCCATGTTAGAGTTATGTGCCTTGGACAGGTACCTTTCATGCTCTTAAATAAGTTTGTGAAGTTTAAACCCATTCCCTACAGTAGTTTTGAAAAAACCAACTTGCACGCAAAAACTTGACCAAAGTGTGACACTGATGCCAGGTTGAGTACAATATCTCTCCGTATTCTTTGAAAAGTCAAGCTAAAAATATAACTATAACTGTTAAACACTTAGCTTACCTTCAATATAGGTCGTACAATGAAGTCTTTAAAGCTCCGAGAAACTGTGATACCTTCATCATTGTTCAAATCATCTGAAAATAACACCATTTTATATATTCATGGTATGATAATAAACCAGTAGAATGATAACTACAATGATAACTGACCTATGTCACCAGTACAGATCAAAACAACCTTGATCATCTAAGCAGTTTGATCAGACACTATACAATTTGTTGATCCAAGTTTTATCTTATTTTAAAGTTGAAAATTGAAAAAAAAATCCTGCTTATGGGATATGCAAAATTAAAAGCAGAGACACTCATTTATTCACACGAAGCAGGGTATTGGAGTTTCAGATGCGTAAATAAAGTTAAATTGTGAGGTAAATGATTATATATGTAGCAGTTTTGATTTTCAGCAACTACAACAGTCAACTTGTTATATTAGATATTCAAAAGACAAAACATTGGAGATAAATGTATCAGATTACTACTTTTATTGTGATGATGCCAAAATTGACATCACTAAATTTCAACATAATCTTTAGCTAGTTATACATAGAAATATCACTGTGTTAATGTAGTAAGCAGTTATGTTAAATCTGACTTGATTAACTAAATATTATATGGAAAATATTCCAGATTTAGTAACAAACATATATAACATTTTAAAATAGCATATATATTAACTGGGTTAAACTTGAAATGTAATAAGATTATGTTATAAACAGAAAGTGACTTTTGTGCATATGTAGTCTTCAGTAAAAGGTTTTACTGTAACTTTCAGCTTGCAGAACAAAGAAATATGGTACTAACCAAGTTTTCCAGCTTTCCTCTGTTTTGAGACTTGCTCAGCTTCTTTACGAAGTTCTAATCCATGTGCTGCTATCTCATCTTGTGCTAAGTTTGATGTCATAATAAAAATGGCATCCTTACATTCTATTGTTTTTCCTTTACCATCTGTTAGTCTACCCTATCAAAATGAAATAAAATATGTTCTAAAAATCAAAGTTTTAGGCAGGTATAAAATGATGGTTATAAGACCTCATTAAGAAGTTGCAACATGATGATTACAAGAACTCATTAAGAAGATGTAACATGATGGTGATAAGACCTCATTAAGAAGTTGTAACATGATGGTTACAAGAACTCATTAAGAAGTTGCAACATGATGGTTACAAGACCTCATTAAGAAGTTGTAACATGATGGTTATCAGACCTCATTAAGAAGTTGTAACATGATGGTTACAAGACCTCATTAAGAAGTTGTAACATAATGGTTATCAGACCTCATTAAGTAGTTGCAACATGATGGTTACAAGACCTCATTTAGAAGTTGCAACATGATGGTTACAAGACCTCATTAAGAAGTTGTAACATGATGGTTACAAGACCTCATTAAGAAGTTGTAACATGATGGTTACAAGACCTCATTAAGAAGTTGTAACATGATGGTTACAAGAACTCATTAAAAAGTTGTAACATGATGGTTATCAGACGTCATTAAGAAGTTGTAACAAGATGGTTACAAGAACTCATTAAGAAGTTGTAACATGATGGTTGCAAGAACTCATTAAGAAGTTGCAACATGATGGTTACAAAACCTCATTAAGAAGTTGCAACATGATGGTTACAAAACCTCATTAAGAAGATGTAACATGATGGTTACAAGACCTCATTAAGAAGTTGCAACATGATGGTTATAACACCTCATTAAGAAGTTGCAACATGATGGTTACAACACCTCATTAAGAAGTTGCAACATGATGGTTACAACACCTCATTAAGAAGTTGCAACATGATGGTTATCAGACCTCATTAAGAAGTTGCAACATGATGGTTATAAGACCTCATTAAGAAGTTGCAACATGATGTTTATAAGACCTCATTAAGCAGTTGTAACATGATGGTTATAAGACCTCATTAGAAAGTTGTAACAAGATGGTTACAAGAACTCATTAAGAAGATGTAACATGATGGTTATCAGACGTCATTAAGAAGTTGTAACATGATGGTTACAAGAACTCATTAAGAAGTTGTAACATGATGGTTATAACATCTCATTGAGAAGTTGTAACATGATGGTGACAAGACCTCATTAAGAAGTTGTAACATGATGGTTATAACATCTCATTGAGAAGTTGTAACATGATGGTTATAAGACCTCATTAAGAAGTTGCAACATGATGGTTATAAGACCTCATTAAGAAGTTGTAACATGATGGTTATAAGACCTCATTAGAAAGTTGTAACAAGATGGTAACAAGAACTCATTAAGAAGTTGTAACATGATGGTTACAAGATCTCATTAAGAAGTTGCAACATGATGGTTACAAGAACTCATTAGGAAGTTGTAACATGATGGTTATAACATCTCTTTGAGAAGTTGTAACATGATCGTGACAAGACCTCATTAAGAAGTTGTAACATGATGGTGACAAGACCTCATTAAGAAGTTGTAACATGATGGTTACAAGAACTCAAAAGGCAGTTGTAACATGATGGTAACAGTACCTGTAACATCATGATGGTTGTAATACGGAATTAACAAGTTGTAACATGGGATTTACTATACATCATCAACCAATTGTAAAATAATACTCACTTTATCTCACTAAACAGTTGTAGTATGATGCTTACTTTATGACATTGAAGTTGTAACATGACAGGTACTATACCATATAAAAAGGTTTTAACATGATGGTTACTGTACCACATCAAATGGATGTAACATGATGCTAACTTTACCTCATCAAACAGTTGTAACATAATGGTCAGGACATCAGTATGTGCCTTGTCCACTTCATCAAACAAAACAACAGCTTTTGGATTTTCTTTCAACAATTTTGTGAGTTGTCCCCCTTCATCATGTCCAACATAACCTGGTGGTGACCCAATAAACTTTGATACCTGAAATATCATAGTTATATATACAGACTCACTTTGAGATCCTATTTTAATTAACATTCAACAGTATAAAGCTATACAGTGGAACTCACCTATAGCAAACTGGGATACAGCATTAACTTGGTTATAAGAAACACTTTCACTAGGTCCCGATCTAATATAAAAATCTTCGTTTTTAGCATACTCACTTATAGTGTATCATTGGTTACAAGAAACTACATATTGAGGTCCAAACCAACCATTAACCACAGTAATTAAGATGTTTATATTAAATTAAGTATTTCGTGGTCACATGATATCACACCTTGACTCGTTTGATTGGCAGAGAATGACATATAACAATATGGCTCAAGTTTTATACATGTTAACTGAAGCAAGTAACCGATAATCTGCCTTCTTTTGTATAGCCAAGAGTTAAATCAGATAATTTGTGTCCATTATAAAATTGGAATGGGAATGACTAAAAAGTGGCCAATAACTCTGTATCAAACAGTTTTTAAAAATAAACTTATATTATTCAACAACTGTTTTACCTCATGTTTCTGTTGGTATTCAGACATGTCAAGTCGGATAAATCCCTGAAATGATTAAATCAACATAATAAAATAGCTAATACAATAATTCATTGATAAAGTTTAGTTTAAGTGAAAGTGTGAATGCCAGAACAAATTGTTAAATTTTGTGACTATAATCTGACTGTAACACATCTTTAAAAATATTATAACCAAAAACGTTGTGTTAAATTGTTTTTAGTTGGGTTTTATGTCTCTATCACACATTATGGATCATATGGCAACTTTCTATCTTTACTGTTAAAGGAAGACCTCAGGTACTCTTCTGTGCACAAATACGGGCACCAGAGTAGAACCACTGATATTCCGTAAGCTAGCTGGATGACTTCCTAACACAAAAGAAATTATAATCTGTGTCCGGATTTCCACAGACAGCTGTGAGGGGCAAGTGGTTTGAAGTCAACAACCTTAAACCACTCAGCCACTGTTGCCCATTAAACATTGTATTAAATTGCACAGCAGAATGTTTGATGAATATATGTATGAACATAGTATTTTTCAGTTCCAGTATTGGTTAATCACATGTTTCTCCAGGATGATGTGGTTGACAGTACATCTATTGTAATTTACATATCACTACTGCTTCAAATGAATCATGGAAAATAAAAGTACTGCTTGTGAAAGCACTGGTACATTATATAGAGTCTAAGTACATACCAATATCTAACAATTTTAATATGAATGACAATATCATAATATTACAAGGTATAATACAGATTATGAATCAGTTATCAGATATATGTTCAATTATATCTGTTTTAATTGGGTAAAGACATAGCATACACATAGTTATCATGCATTTACCTTTTTCAAATCTTTATGCATGTAGTTTGCTACTTGTTTCGCAAGTTCTGTTTTACCTGAAATTTCATAAATAAAATAATGTTTAAACGGATTTGTCTTATTATGATAAATAAATAAAAACAGCATGCCTATTTTAGTTTCCGTTACTCTCAGAACCTCTTTTTTACAGATAAATTTGCTGGTAAAATGAACCTCTTTTTTACAAATAAGTTTGCTGGAAAATGCTTTTTATTAGATCATAATTCGCCCCATTAAAGCAAAAAGGTACCAAGCCACACTTTGGCCAAAAATGACTTTTTAACATTTTTCATTATGTTTTAATGTTATCTTAAATCTGTAGAAATATCTCTATAGTATCATGTTTATTTACAGACATATAAGGTTATGTAAAAAGGTACTATGTCAATATTTTCCCATTTAGTAATGCAAAAAGGTACCATATGCATATCAGTTTGAGCAAAAAGGTACCAAGTGTCACATAGTACCTTTTTGCATTGTATGACTATATATGTTTTGAGCATTTTTTTAAATGCAAAAAGGAACCATGTGTCACATGGTCCCTTTCTGCACACAAAGAATCTACGACCCTTAAGATTATTTTATATATTAAATTGTTTGCTTGGAACCTTTTAGCTTTTTAATGAAAACACAATCTAGATGTTGCTAAGGACATCAAATATAACAATAAATCCCAGAGTATTGTTTCTGTTTAGAATTGAGGAATGATAACAGTGCGAAGATAATGATAGTGTATAAATGACTTCTTCACAAAAATGTGGAGGTAAAAAGAAAAGTAATTGACTGTACTCTTGCCAACAAGATACATGGGTTATTTGGAAGGAGAAGCATGCCAGGGAAGCGTACATCTGCAAATAAACTAGATTATGATACAGTTAAATTGGTGAAACAGCATAAAGAGTAATTTCCTAAAATAAAATATCATTATACAAGAAAAATTACTGAAAGAAACAATACCTATCTCATGACTATGACTTAAACATTAAAAAGATGTGGACACTGTAAACTATTGAATGTGAAATGAAAGAAATAAAAACAACATATATACAGGAAGGCAGTAGGCACATCAAGGAACAATATATTGAACATCAAAACAAAAGAAAATTCACAAGAAGAAAAGATTTAAAATAAAGTTGGAGCAATGGGTGACACATTCGTTTACGTTGCATGTTTTGATCTCAAAGCCGTTGTAACAACCCCTTGCTCATTAGTGAGGGAGCTTTACTATTCAAGAAAACTCTGTTGCTACACAACTTGACAGTATGTTCCTTATGAGACAACAAGAGCGATCAGTAATCACATGTGTCGCCTCATGATGGCCAATTTCATGTTGGGACAAATTTTGTGACAGACAGACAGACAGACGGACAGTGCACAACTAAACTTGGTACTGATCATTCCTGTAAAGTTTGGATAAAATTGCACCAGTAGTTTATGAGGAGTAGTCCGGACAAGCTTTTGCGTATCTGGCAACACACAGAAAAAAAGACCTTTTTATCAAAGGGCCATAACTCGGCCAAAAATCATTCAACCGGAAAACCCGTGCATTATGCGCAAGGACTTGAGCTACAGATCAATACTGTAAAGTTTCATTGAAATTGCATAAGTGGTATAAGAGAAGTAGTCCGGACAAACTTCAAAAATAAAAATTATTAAAGGGCCATAACTCTGACAAAAATCATTGAACCGGAAAATGCCAAGCAGCAAAGCTGTACAATGAAAGCACCTGTAACGCCTGCCAAGCAGCAAAGCTGTACAATGAAAACACCAGTAGCACCTGCCATGCAGCAAAGCTCTACAATGAAAACACCTGTAACGCCTGCCAAGCAGCAAAGCTGTACAATGAAAACACCTGTAACGCCTGCCAAGCAGCAAAGCTGTACAATGAAAACACCAGTAGCACCTGCTATGCAGCAAAGCTCTACAATGAAAACACCTGTAACGCCTGCCATGCAGCAAAGCTGTACAATGAAAACACCTGTAACGCCTGCCAAGCAGCAAAGCTGTACAATGAAAACACCAGTAGCACCTGCCATGCAGCAAAGCTCTACAATGAAAACACCTGTAACGCCTGCCAAGCAGCAAAGCTCTACAATGAGAACACCTGTAACGCCTGCCAAGCAGCAAAGCTGTACAATGAAAACACCTGTAACGCCTGCCAAGCAGCAAAGCTGTACAATGAAACACCAGTAGCACCTGCCATGCAGCAAAGCTCTACAATGAAAACACCTGTAACGCCTGCCAAGCAGCAAAGCTGTACAATGAAAACACCAGTAGCACCTGCCATGCAGCAAAGCTCTACAATGAAAACACCTGTAACGCCTGCCAAGCAGCAAAGCTCTACAATGAAAACACCTGTAACGCCTGCCAAGCAGCAAAGCTGTACAATGAAAACACCTGTTACGCCTGCCAAGCAGCAAAGCTCTACAATGAAAACACCTGTAACGCCTGCCAAGCAGCAAAGCTGTACAATGAAAACACCTGTTACGCCTGCCAAGCAGCAAAGCTGTACAATGAAAACACCTGTAACGCCTGCCAAGCAGCAAAGCTGTACAATGAAAACACCTGTTACGCCTGCCAAGCAGCAAAAGCTGTACAATGAAAACACCTGTAACGCCTGCCAAGCAGCAAAGCTGTACAATGAAAACACCTGTAACACCTGCCAAGCAGCAAAGCTGTACAATGAAAACACCTTTTACGCCTGCCAAGCAGCAAAGCTGTACAATGAAAACACCTTTTACGCCTGCCAAGCAGCAAAGCTGTACAATGAAAACACCAGTAGCACCTGCTATGCAGCAAAGCTCTACAATGAAAACACCTGTAACGCCTGCCAAGCAGCAAAGCTGTACAATGAAAACACCTGTAACGCCTGCCAAGCAGCAAAGCTGTACAATGAAAACACCTGTAACGCCTGCCAAGCAGCAAAGCTGTACAATGAAAACACCTGTAACGCCTGCCAAGCAGCAAAGCCTGTACAATGAAAAACACCTGTAACGCCTGCCAAGCAGCAAAGCTGTACAATGAAAACACCTGTAACGCCTGCCAAGCAGCAAAGCTGTACAATGAAAACACCTGTTACGCCTGCCAAGCAGCAAAGCTGTACAATGAAAACACCTTTTACGCCTGCCAAGCAGCAAAGCTGTACAATGAAAACACCAGTAGCACCTGCTATGCAGCAAAGCTCTACAATGAAAACACCTGTAACGCCTGCCAAGCAGCAAAGCTGTACAATGAAAACACCTGTAACGCCTGCCAAGCAGCAAAGCTGTACAATGAAAACACCTGTAACGCCTGCCAAGCAGCAAAGCTGTACAATGAAAACACCTGTAACGCCTGCCAAGCAGCAAAGCTGTACAATGAAAAACACCTGTAACGCCTGCCAAGCAGCAAAGCTGTACAATGAAAACACCTGTAACGCCTGCCAAGCAGCAAAGCTGTACAATGAAAACACCTGTAACGCCTGCCAAGCAGCAAAGCTGTACAATGAAAACACCTGTAACGCCTGCCAAGCAGCAAAGCTGTACAATGAAAACACCAGTAGCACCTGCCAAGCAGCAAAGCTGTACAATGAAAACACCTGTAACGCCTGCCAAGCAGCAAAGCTGTACAATGAAAACACCTGTAACGCCTGCCAAGCAGCAAAGCTGTACAATGAAAACACCTGTAATGCCTGCCAAGCAGCAAAGCTGTACAATGAAAACACCTGTAACGCCTGCCAAGCAGCAAAGCTGTACAATGAAAACACCTGTAACGCCTGCCAAGCAGCAAAGCTGTACAATGAAAACAACAGTAGCACCTGCCAAGCATGCAAAGCTGTACAATGAAAACACCAGTAGCACCTGCCAAGCAGCAAAGCTGTACAATGAAAACACCTGTAACGCCTGCCAAGCAGCAAAGCTGTACAATGAAAACACCTGTAACGCCTGCCAAGCAGCAAAGCTGTACAATGAAAACACCTGTAACGCCTGCCAAGCAGCAAAGCTGTACAATGAAAACACCTGTAATGCCTGCCAAGCAGCAAAGCTGTACAATGAAAACACCAGTAGCACCTGCCAAGCAGCAAAGCTGTACAATGAAAACACCTGTAACGCCTGCCAAGCAGCAAAGCTGTACAATGAAAACACCTGTAATGCCTGCCAAGCAGCAAAGCTGTACAATGAAAACACCTGTAACGCCTGCCAAGCAGCAAAGCTGTACAATGAGAATGATTCTGATTTTGACTAATAATGTAAGAGATTTTGACATAGGCATTGAGATTGATCACAGAGGAAGACTTTCAAAACATGAAGTGTGATATTTGTATCAGACATTTACTGAAAACACAAGAATATTATTATTTGTATCATTGTAGAATAAAATTGTAACCAAATGATGCTTAATGTTAATATTATTGGGACAAAAAGGTGCCAACTGCCATATGGTACCTTTTTTGATATATTCGACAGCAAATGTTAAAAATCATACAATGCAAAAAGGGGCCAAGCGTTCATATGGTACCTTCTTGCATTTGTCGGACAAAATATTTATTAGTGCAAAAAGGAACCATTTCCTTTAATTGATTAATTATCACTAATTAGTAATATATAAGATTTCCAACTTTTTGAGCATGTACATTCAAATATTATCTAAATATATGTGAAGTTTCTTTCCCATGTTGTAAAAACCTGATTTGATATGGAACTTCAAATCTTTAAACGTGATTTTCTCGAAAACATTAAAATGTCACTTGGTACCTTTTTGCTTTAAAAATAAGGGAAATGCTTCGCGCAGGTGCCCGTCAATGTTAACTAAAATACAATTTAAACCAGCTTAACTATATTAATGTACTGAATGTCTCTATGATACATACCTATACCAGAGGATCCGAGAAACAAGAATACAAGTGGGTGGTCCTCATCATACCAACCATTCTCTTTTCTTCTGATCGCTATATATATAGATAACATGATAAATCCTTACTTAAAGCAAGCTTAGCAAATGTAAAAACAACTCTATCACAAGGATTCTCCGAGAACAATGGAAAATTAGGATTTTGAATAAATTTTTAAAATTCTGCTTAGTTCTTGGAAGGTCTTAATTTACACTTAACTGATTAAAACTTAGAAATAATATTCTTGACATTTCTATTACATTTATAGAGGATATTGAATGAGTGTAAGTTCAATACTGAATTTATTGCACGAGTTGAATAAAATTATATTATGCGAGCCTGTGGCGAGCATAATATTATTTTATTCAACGAGTGCAATAAATTCAGTAATGAACTTACACGAATTTAATATTCTATTTATCACATACCCAAAATAAAGACCGTTTAAAGTGAAATAAGAGTCATTTTCATTGACGCGCCTATAGTATAACGCCAACATTCAGCAAGTCTTTACACTATGTTTGTATAACGCTAATGACGTCACGTCAAAATATATGCACGACCGTGCAATACCATTTTTACGGAGTCGCAAAATCGGCACGGGTGTGTGATAAAAAGCATTGTTGAATCAATTACTCAAAATTTTTAGGAAAAATTATGACAAATTTCTTAAACAATCATTGTTCAATGTATATTTCATGCCGTTATAGTTCTATTTTATGGATCTTTTAATTTTTGGATTCTTCCTAAATTTCACCTTTTAAGTAATAAGCGTGTCAAGTTAAGTTTAAATTTAACATTAAGGTAATATAGACATACCTGAGGCGACCATATTGATGGCACCCTCTTGTCCTATAATATGTTCCTTCAACCTCTGTTCTAGAGGATATCGTCTTCTCTCCTCCGCTGCCAGCTTATCCTTCTCAGCTTTAAACTGTAAACATGTATTAAAGTAGTGATTAACTAATGCAAGCAAATGTAGGGAATTAGTCTCAATTTAAATTTATATAGCATATTCAAGCAAGTGTAATGAATAAGTAACAATTTAAATTGATATAGCATACATGTATATTATCACCCCTCACTTTTTTCGTAATGCTTATTTCCCATAGGCCTCTGGGAGTTATTCTTACTGTTAATGCAAGTGTACCACATGACTACGAATTTTGTACTGTTACATAGGTAACAGTATTTTTTAACAGTATAAAATCTGGTCACGTGGTCTTTTTTCTAAATAAAATGAAATAAAATGGCCGCCATTTTTTTCTCGATTCATTCTTATTTTCGACGATAGGGCATCGCCGAAGTAACTATTACTCTGATAAAATTTAGTTCTTTGCACCCTAGAGTCCCTTTTGCGTATTAAATATCTTTTTGTTGAATAGTCAACAGGAAACATTCGTTTTCAACGGAAGTAATTGTAATGTAAATAATTTTGTGTCAAACTGGAACATGCAGACAATTAAAGCATGCAACAAAGGATAATTTAACAATTTTAACCAGTGAAACGTTACAGATAGAGTTGGAGGACAGACATCTGTAGGATATCATCGTTATTTTCTAAATGCACTTTGTCAAAAACCATGCGAAGAATATTCTGGATGCAGAAGGATCAGATTTCACAGATCATAACCTTATAAATGGGTTAGTGTTTTGTTTTCTGAATAAAACACAGCTTATTTTATGTTTATGACTGGTAGATATCATCACTTGCCTAAAGAATAAAAGAAAAACAGCTTCTCAAGTAGGCCTACAGTGCACTTAAAACTTGCAAGGTAAGGACAGTTTAGTTATTGCTTCTCGTGGCTTATTTTTGTTACAGTTAGATTTAGTTGCCAAATTGAGATCATCACAGTATTTGTTCGGGGTAATAAAATAAATAACACATGGGTTTGTGGGTAACAGTAAAAATATCATCCCTCGTATAAATATATATACTGATAGTCTATATGTTCACTTCATTATAGTAAATCCTTTTCTTGCAGGTTGTGATTAACCTTTGTAACCAGTAAAGAGCAAGGCCAGCCTGCAACTCTGCAACTCTGTGCAGTCTAACCAGGCTCTATAGAATTAGTGTTGGTAGCTCTATTCTTTTGTTTTGATATTATAATCCCTTAAACTTTGAAGGAGATGTTCCAAATTCAAAGCAGGGCAATTCTATTACACAGATAGACAGAAGATTAACATGGGTTAACATCAGCTAAAAAGGGCACTTCCATCAATAAACTTGATGATGGGCTCAAACACACAATTTATCAACCAAGTATCAAATTACCTCATTGACATGGGATATATTATTTTAAGGGTTAAATTAAACTTTTCTATTCAAGCAAATTGAGATTTGTATTATTATGTTAACATACTAATTGTTCAGTGCTCGTTCAATCCCAACAAACTTAATTTTGGAAAAGCATGATTGTGGTCTCCTCACAATCCTTTATTTTTATGTTAATTTACAGTGGACCTAATTTAACTTTGGAATAGAATTATGTTTTTATTTGACAGGATAAAGGTATCTCCATTGAATACATTCAGCTTATTAAACAAATTTTTATTCACCTTCTTTAACATTTTTTTTAAAACTATTAAATGAATAATGATACTTCACAGAGTAG
Source organism: Ruditapes philippinarum (assembly GCF_026571515.1). Taxonomy (NCBI): domain Eukaryota; kingdom Metazoa; phylum Mollusca; class Bivalvia; order Venerida; family Veneridae; genus Ruditapes; species Ruditapes philippinarum. The sequence continues at coordinate 122,527 of NW_026859245.1, forward strand.
GAAATTGCTTTAAAAATCTTGCATCCTTTAAAGAGTCAAATAATAAAGACTAAGAGACCCTTACCTTTTTCTCACTGTTAGCTATTAATTGTTTTATCTCTGGTTTTGTGGTATACATTTCTGGTTTATGACCATTACTGTTTTCTATGGTGGGATCAGCTCCTTCAAAAAAGCAAACCTTCAAATTAGTTCATCCACTAATCTTAAACCCTTAGTCTGCTGAATTTCTTAAATCTACTTGACCAGCTTCTATTTTAGAAAATGTCATTTTGGGAATATCAAGATGAAATTTAAAGTATGCCAGCAAACAGTGCAGTCGATCAGGCACTATACTGGTGGTAAAGGTTAATAAATTTTGTTTCAGCAGGTTAAGGGTAAGCTATTTTTGTGAGCATGCAGTAACACTAGTTCATCCTAAAAAAAAATAATGGCCAACGTTAAAGTTTCTGGACAGCATCACCAATGACAACCTGACTGTAGGAACAGCTCGAAACACATAAAACATTACCGGTCCGCTCTCTTTCTTTAAGTAGACAATTTGTTTCCCGATCTTATATTTTCAGAAACGATTTTGTCATTGATGCGCTTTTAAGAGCTCTCTGGACACTGTTTTAAAGAAGGCATAACAGTGATATGATGCACTTTTCCAAGATATAATTACTGAAATACTTTAAGTTTAAAACAACACTGAATTGTTTTTCCAACAGGAAATAAAAGCTGAAGGTTGCTTTAACGAATTATTGTTCAATTTAAAACAAATTCTTCTACAACTTAAAAACAGGTCAGAGAATAATACCATGTCCTGTTGATTCATTAAGTGTTAAATTGAACACTCAAATTCATGTCAATGAAAATACAATGTAGGCATCTTAGAACTCAATAGTATTTTTTATACAATATTTTGGACAATACAAGGAGTTAGTGAAATGAAAAATCAATGATGTGTAAATAAAGAGTTATACCAGCATCAAGCAAGATTTTAACAATATCTCCAGCATCCATGAGAGCAGCATAATGTAAAGCTGTGCAGTCCTTATAGTTGGCATTGGCACGTAATCTGTGACTAAATTCTTCCTCTCGACTTCTATGTACTGAAAATATAAACCATGATAAGTCAGAACATTGGTATTTATAAGCTTTTAAATTATTGTATTTATAATACACATTTTGATACATTTTTGTATATTCTTTATTGAGTCATCCCAGTTGTTCATGAACATTATCTTTCTTTATAAAAAAAATTATGCAAGCTTTATTTCAAGTCCTGATATTATAAACCATTAGGAAATTTATTTCTGTCTTACACCAAGTAAATAGCTCTTCACTGCATTTTATTTCCCCTTCTCTACATTAGCTAAAGTTTGCTATTTTCAATATTTGTCAATTCCTTATTGAGAGGCACGATATGTACTTGTTAGTTATGATATCATGTTGAGATACAACAATGTATGTTTCTTATAAGTAAATCTGTACTTACAAAACATTTATTATTATCCTTTTTAAAGTTTTAAAATTTCTAAATTATTTAACAAAATTTCAAAATTTGTTTTCGTTACTAAGTACATTGTATCATATTTCCTGGCATTTTATTACAACATACCGTGCATTGCATGCATGTGTTTCTCCTGGGACACCTGATTAATGGTGCTGTAATCATCGCCTAGGTTAACGTCGGCCCCGGCCGCTATCAGCTGTTCTACAGCGCTGTAATAGAATATCATTTTTGTCACTCATTGGTAACAACTGAAAATAATGAAACTCTAACAAAAAAATCATTAACCAATATGAGGTACAAAACAAAGTACAATTTTGAGACTCATCTTGACAATAGAAATAGAACTTTTGTCTCAGGTATCAAAAAAGTTATATAAATGAATACTTGCAAGACACATTTTCAGCAGTCATAAAATTAGTGTTGCTAATACATAATGACAATAATATATTTTACTAAGTATTATCCATTATAGGGGCAATGTTGGATTAATACATTTCCTAACTTCTGAATTATAACCATTTAAAACTGTATTTAATTTCACTGTTTTATTTCCTGTATAATTACATGTAGCAGAATGAAACATTATTATGATTAAATTGATACTGTTCACATAACACAATTCAATCAAACCTTTAAAGATCACCACAGTCATTACTTCATACTAGTTAACAATGCAAGCACTTATACAAAGGGAGAAAATAAAGCTATGTGTCTTGGTCATTTACCTGCACTCATATTCTTAAAGATACTTGAGGTTTTAAGAAAATACATTTAGTGATTTTGAAAAAAGAACCTGACCATTAGCAAGACATTGTTTAAAGTTAACAAAAGTGTATAATCGCCTGCAAACACCTTCACTAGAGTAAAGGGACTTTAAAATATGTGGAGTATCAAGAGAATACCTTTAACGCTTAACTGATATGATGTTGCATACAAAAACCTTAACTTAAACTATATAAAGTTAAGCAAATGCTTTTAAAAGCAAGTACAACAGTCCAAATAATATTTTAAAACCATCATCTGTATTACGGAGGATAAAGAATCTGAAAATATCAATATTCTTACTGAACATTTTTGTTAATAGCAGCCACATGGAGAGCTGTCCATCCTAATGCATGTCTCCTGTTAACATCTACACCACTGCTGATAAGACTGCAATTGAAATGAAAAAGTATAATGAAAAAATCTTAATTAAAGTCTCAATTTTTTTGTTGCAGTTTTTTCTTACAATATGAAGAAAGCTTAGAAAAATAAAACACATTACAGAAAATTCTCTATTCTTGAATTTAAATATCTGTATCATTGGAGGATCTTTCACAAATTTAAAGTGAATGTCTTTATTTTAATGTTTAAGTTACCTTCTAATGGCATAGTTGTCACCATTTTTAACAGCAAACAAGAGTCTTTCATCTTTAAAAGAAAAATAATATACAGTTAATATTGTTATATCAACAATGATGAATGAGACTAACTACATACTAAAATAGTGATTTTTTTCTATAACTTAAAAATAAATGTACTATGCTCATCTTTGAATTAAATACTTTCATTGCTGAAATTTATTGAAATCTGAGAAATACTTACTGAATATGTCTAATTAAATGAATGAAATGAATAAGAGAATGCACAAACTATGTTGTTGTTTTTTTTTCTTTTAGACATTTAGTTACTTCTGAAATTTAATCTATCTTCCAATAGTGTCAACCCATCTAATATATAAGACATAGCTAGAGAGTCTGATCAGAGACATATAATACTTGGAAGTCAAAGACTGGGAATAAAAAGTAGGCCCAGGCTTTGGCTTGCCCAGCTATAGACAACATGTGTATATTTAAAAGGAAATCAAACCAAAAAAAAACAATCAAAACATATATAGATTTCTTTACCTATTGACCTTTTTGAAAACCTAGCTAAACACCGTTTTCCGGTACGTTACCGTTTTAGCTCTGGGGAATTACACCAAATGAAGTACATAACACAGTTACGAGATATGTCTATTTTTCAATTATTATTTAACCGTTTAGGGTGAAAAAAATTGATGTTTTTGAAAATTATCAATATTTGTTTAATATCTATTGCAAATTATTCAAAATAATAAATTGTTTATAATGAAAATCAATAAAATTCAAACAGACGTAGTGGAATCTTCCATAATAAATAAGGTTATTTTCTGCGTAAACTTGTATATTTACTTTATTTTTTGTATGGAATTATTCATGCAATGATATTTAATTATTTTCTTATAAAGAAATAACTGTTTCATTTCAGTTTAATTTAAAACTAGAACTATCACTAAATGTGATTAATACCCCCACAAGACTGCTTCAGAAATGAGGATGTTACTAGTAACAGAATACCTTGTAAAAGAATTGAAATATAGAGTTATGGTTGTGGGCAATTAAAGATAGTTGTGGTTCTTGTATGTTGCATTTTCTTTCAATGTGGTTGGCCATTAATGAAGTTTTATTGAATTACTCTGTAATAAGTCCAGAAAGACAAGGAAAAGGAACAAAGGGCAATAACTCTATAAATACTGAAGATGGAGTTATAGTTCTTGTGCACTGCACTTCCTCTTATTGTGCTTGACCATTGTATGAAGTTGTTTTGAATTCCAACCAGTACCTTTTAAGTTATGCTCCGGACAAGGAAAAGTATCAAAGGGAAGTAACTCTGTATTTTGTCAAAATGGAGTTTTGGCTCTTGTGCACTGCACTTCCTTTTAATGTCCTTGACAACTGTATGAAGTTGTATTGAATTCCAAACAGTAGTTTTCAAGTTATGCTCTGGACAAGGAAAAGTAACAAAGGGCAATAACTCTGTAAATACTGAAGATGGAGTTATGGTTCTTGTGCACTGCACTTCCTCTCAATGTGCTTGATTATTGTATGAAGTTATATTGAATTCCAACCGTTAGTCTTCAAGTTATGCTCCGGACAAAAAAAGCAATGGAAAAGTAACAAAGGGCAATAACTCTGTAAAAAGTCAAGATGGAGTTATGGTTCTTGTGCACTGCACTTCCCCTTATTGTGCTTGACCATTGTATGAAGTTGTTTTGAATTCCAACCAGTAGTTTTCAAGTTATGCCCTGGACAAGGAAAAGTAACAAAGGGCAATAACTCTGTAATAAGTCAAGATGGAGTTATGGTTCTTGAGCATTGCACTTCCTCTCAATGTGCTTGACCATTGTATGAAGTTATAATGAGTTCCAACAATTAGTCTTCAAGTTATAGTCCGGACAAAAGAATGCAATGGAAAAGTAACAAAGGGCAATAACTCTGTAATTACTTTAGATAGAGTTATGGTTCTTGTGCACTGCACTTCCCCTTATTGTGTTTGACAATTGTATGAAGTTGTTTTTCATTCCAACCAGTAGTTTTCAAGTTATGCCCCGGACAAGGAAAAGTAACAAAGGGCAATAACTCTGTAATTAGTCACGATTGAGTTATGGTTCTTGTGCACTGCACTTCCTCTCAATGTGCTTGACCATTGTATGAAGTTATAATGAATTCCAACCATTAGTCTTCAAGTTATGGTCCGGACAAAAGAAAGCAATGGAAAAGTAACAAAGGGCAATAACTCTGTAATTACTTTAGATAGAGTTAATGGTTCTTGTGCACTGCACTTCCCCTTATTGTGTTTGACAATTGTTTGAAGTTGTTTTGAATTCCAACCAGTAGTTTTCAAGTTATGCCCTGGACAAGAAAAAGTAACAAAGGGCAATAACTCTGTAATTAGTCAAGATAGAGTTATGGTTCTTGTGCACTGCACTTCCTCTCAATGTGCTTGACCATTGTATGTAGTTATATTGAATTCCAACCATTAGTCTTCAAGTTATGCTCCAGACAAGGAAAATGCAACGGACGTCTGGACCGACCTACCGACCGACCACCGGGTGACTCCTATATACCCCCCCCCCCAAACTTCGTTTTTGGGGGTATAAAAAGGCCGAAAACATTGAGTTCGCTATTACACTCCATTAGGTAAATTCCCCAGAGCTATGTACAGAAAGTACCGGAAAAAGGCGTTTAGCAATGTTTTCGAATTCGTGAATCTAGTGAAATTTTCAGTGTCATTTCTAGTTAGGCACCGGTATTCCGTAACAATCACTTAATAATAATTGTTAAAGTTTTCCCATTGAAAACAGAATCGGTGCATGAAATACTGAATGAAACCATTAAAAAAACAGAAAATGAAGAAAAATGAAAAACTATTTTTTTATAAACATGACTCCCCCATTCATATAGGCTTTGCCTAATTTCCTATTTTAATACTTTATAAGAGTCTAGACTCGGGTCTGATGCAATCATCTGATAGAGCTTTCATGTGCATTAAACAATAGCAAAAAGGGCACATTCGTCTGGAATAAGGTTTATTTAGTTAAAGTCACCAAACCTGTACTCACTGTTATCACTGCCACGTCCATCGTCTTGACTATATGCAAAAAGTAAACCATTACGCAATAAATAACAGCCGGTGCCGAATGTCGTTCCAATGAAAATAGCTTTAGTGGTTTCGATATTAGAACCAGTTAACAATGAAAAGTTGAAAAATGGTCCTTTTAATTTAGCATTACTCTTTAATCGAGGAATATGTGTTTTAGTTGTCAAACAACGCCTTACAATTAAAAAATTACATAATTTACAAGTTCGCGAAATAAGTTTCGTTCCAGCAGTCGCCATGTTTAACGCAAATAAGTCTACGGCAACTTTACGACATACATATTTTTTTTTCTATGCGTTCAAAAATTATTTTGTAACCGTTTAATCAATTATTATATCTTTTAACTATCTAGTTAAGTTTGATTTATGTTCTTACGTTATCTTAAGTTTGTCAACTAATTTATTTTCACGACATCAATCAGCTGTTGGGAGGACAAAGGAGAGAAAAAACAAAACTTTCAAACCATTTACAGTTTGTTTAGCTTTTGAAGCAATGTAACAGTGATTTGTCAATATGCTTCCAATCAAAACTTATTGTCGATTACATTTTCCAAAAAGCAAATGGTTGTCATCTTCTTATGTGCTCATACTCCATGTGTAATCAGAAGCCAACCAGTTGCAGTTAAATTTCTAAATATATTCCCCTTCCTAGACCTAACAACTAATCTTACTCACTTTTACCATAGACAGTAATACTTCGGAAATCCCTTTTGGTCAGATTTAGCCCCTGTCACGGAATATTCTCTGAGAGACCGGTTGTGGAAACCTATCCCTGCTTATGTTTTTACTGTGGACTCTGAACTTCTACTATTAACTTCATCTGTTAATGTAATTCGCTTCTTGTAAACTGTTAACTGTTAGCGCCATCCAGTCATATTAATCGGAAATTAATTGTAGGATTGTACCATGTAGATCTCGGATGAAGTAAACTCTTCTTTCCATTATCACAAAGTGAGAAAAATGTGCAGCCTGACCGAGACTCGAACCCGGTACCCTTGGAATACTGTACCAATATAGCTATCCAGCTGCTTACACATCTTCTCCATTAAATAGTGAACAGTTCTGAACCGTGACATACTCCCTTGCTTTATTGAAATTCGTCCTCGAATTTCACAGAGTTACAGAGCAATGTAATTTAAACTGAGCTATATTCAGTCATGGTCCCCCATTGGGCGCCATATGTCACAGGGTGATAAAAATGTGCAGCCTGACCAGGACTCAAATCCGGGACCCTTGGAATACCATAACAGTTCTGAACTGTTACACCATTTTGATCCATTTTGTTTTTTAATTAAATGCTTGGAAATTAATCATTGGGCCTATTGGCCTTTGTTGTTATATTCCTGCGCATTTTAACTGGAACCGTACATTATTCTACAAAAACATACTCAAAATTTATATCTCGTTCTGTAGTGAAAAATCCCAGTTTAAATATTTAGCAACGTATTGTCATTAAAAACATATAAGAAAATGAAAGATTAATTTTAATTGTCAATTTAACATGCAAATCAAATCAACTGTTTCCAATTTCAGATGCGGTTAGTTATTCTTGATACATCAAATGGAGTGAGCGAATGGGCAGCGAAATATATACGACGTAAGATCCATGACTTTAAACCAGGACCAGATAGATATTTTACCCTTGGTCTTCCAACAGGTTTTTGAAAATTTTATGTATTTCTCACTTATAATTTGTTAACTATTTGTTATTCTTTTTGTATAATTGTAAGATTTATCCACTTCTATATGTACTATATGAATATTATACAAGTACTTTTGTATATATAAGGTGTGATAACCATACACCTAATTTCCATATACATGTACATGAAATGATATTTTGTCAAAGTTTTACCATCGTTTCAACATTTATAATTATTATAAGGTGAAAAATGTTATGTTACTTTTTCAGTTGTAACTTACAACACATAGAAAAATGTTAACATACCGGTATAATACATGTATATTTGTTGTGTTATATAAAAGATAAATACAGAGGAATGTTAGACATACAGAATGAAGTATTAATGTTAAAAGAAACTGGCGGCATGGTCGAGTGGTTAACACGTCAGACTAGTGATCTAATTGTTGCTAGCTGCATGGGTTCAAACCCGGTGGGGGGCAAGTCATTGTTTCCTTACACTCATTGCTCAGTACTGCTTGGTTCCAGGAACGGATTCGAAAGTGTGTCTATAAGCTTATAGCTTTCTACACAATCAAACTAAAATAAATTCTGTATTAACCAATGTTAAAAGAATCATTTTCCACATCAATGAAAGCTATTTTATATACATGTTTACATACAGATAAAAGGGCTTTGATTAATGATAAGACAGATTGTTTTTACATTTTTTCCAGGTAGTACACCATTAGGTACATATAAAAAATTGATAGAATTCTACAAGGCGGGTAACCTATCCTTCAAGTATGTTAAAACATTCAACATGGACGAATACTGCAGTATGTGCTTTAAAGTTTTACAGACTCTATCATGTCTATTAGATTAACATGTATGCCAGCCCCAATATTGGTATTTTCTCAAAGAATAACATCTTCTCAGTGGCAATGCCCTTACATGAGACAAAAAATTTATTAGAAATAGGTACATGTACATTTATTATGAAAACAGTCAATGTGTCTGAAGTGAGAGAGGTTTTTGATCCATCACGATTTTACCCAACAATTGTTGATACATGTATTAAGGTATTCATCAGAGTTTGTAATCCTTGATACTATATTAGCAGTGAATGCAACAATGTCAGAACTTAGTTCTAACTCATTTGATTTATCTCTTTGACTGCTAACCAGTGGTAAACACCTGAACATTTCAACACTTAAAGTTCATCTTGATATCTTGAACAAAATGAAAGCTATATATATACTAGCAGACTAAAAAAACAATAAGTCAAGTTTAAATAATGTTTAAACTTAATACTTAGTAACTAAAATTTAGTTTACTTGTAAATTCTGTTCTGTTTCAGATCTGGCAAGGGACCACCCTGAAAGTTATCACTCGTTCATGTTTAACAATTTTTTCAAGCATATAGACATATTACCAGAGAATGCTCATCTGTTAGATGGGAATGCCCCAGATCTGGAGAAGGAATGTGAGGAGTACGAGAAACAGATAAAAGAGGCTGGTGGAATAGAGCTTTTCCTTGGAGGTATGTGTTACCTGTTTATTGTTACACTGATTTGTGCTCTTGTCAGATAAAAGATCTTTGGATCCTTTCTGGGGCAGTGAGTACACCAGTCTTGCTTTAAAAAGAAATTATAAGGCAGAGCTGGGAAATTTACCTGAGCAATTTCTGTACAGTGTTGGCCAAAGTTGTTTGTTTAGAACCAAAAGTATGAAAAGTAACATGGCAAATTTGACTTAATTGAACAGTATAATTTGAAAGAGTGGAAAAAGAGAGATAGCCAATCATATAAAATAGAGCATTGCTATCCCTGGCAAATCAGCTTACTAAGTTGTTTTTTTTAAGGTTAAAAAGATAATAATATATGTATGATTAAGAATAATTAAGTCTTATTATTTACTACAATTTATAATAATTGTGTTATTTATGAGATCTGAAGATATACAAATACATGTATACATAAAATACTTGTAATGATTTTGAGATTCTTGTTAAATTTTATTTGATTTACAGCATTTGAATGCTTTAGAATGTTTTTATTAAATTTTATGAATCCAAAAAGAACAACCACACGCGTACATTCAGTTATTTTTTTTTAATATTCAAATCGATTTCGAACAAATATGTTCTTCGTCAGTGAATAAACAGGAAGTGAATTTTTTTTTTTTTTTTTTTTTTTTTTTTTTTATTAAATTTTGTATTTTATATTCAATAAGGAATTGGTCCCAAGGTCATTTGAATGCTTTAGAATGCTTTTATTACATTTTTGTATTTTATATTCAATAAGGAATTGGTCCCGATGGTCACATTGCCTTCAACGAGCCAGGGTCCAGTCTAGTCTCACGTACACGTATAAAGACGTTAGCTCAGGAAACTATCATTGCCAATGCTAGATTCTTTGATGGTGATATATCCCAGGTGCCAAATAAAGCATTAACAGTGGGAGTTGGAACTGTTTATGGATGCCAAAGAGGTAAGTACATTTTGGTGTTGTAAGTTATACTCTACCGTACATAGTTTATAGCCTGCTCATCAAACAGTACTTTGCTTTATTTATTCTTACAAAGAATAAAACATGAGCATTTTAGCAAATCTAGACATACTTATCATTATTTTACACCTTATGAATTTCCAGAATTTGCATGATATCATTAATTATTCTTGTACAAGTTATCTCTCTTACTATTTGATATGATTTAGCTCAACTTTTTCTATAAAACAGCGTGTCTGTTTCAAAGAAAAGGTCAAGCTATTATGATCAAGGCAGTATTGTCCTTGTTGTTGTGCAAAAACTTAAATCTAGGCCATTTCTCGAACAATTTTAAAGGCACCAATATGAAATAATGAACACTTACTTATCATGACAAGAGGCATTTGTAAGACAAGGGGTATAATTGTAAAATCTATATTTCTGGAGTTATGCCACTTCTTTATTTTTGTTAAAAGTTGTAACAAAATGTCATTTTGACAGACTGGTGTTAACATCGCATAATGTGCTCTTGTATTCTCTATCATCAAGTACCACTGTAATAAGATATTATCTGCAACAAACACTAAGTTTTATCAAAATGTTAAGAAATAAGTGATGTGAAATAAAGAGGTCATACATTGTTGAGTACAATACTGATTTTAATGGACACATATACAGCTGCAAAAGCTATATTGGATTCTGCACTAGGTTTAAAAAGTTGTGTAAATGCCTTATAGAATTCATTAAATGAATTACTCAACAATTTTTGATAAAATCATATCGTCTCATTTTAGTTAAAATTATTTTCTGTAAAAAGGTGAAAAAGTACTGGTCATATAATTATCTTGATATTCCTTGTATTATTTTCAGGTAATGATTCTCATTACTGGAGCACACAAAGCCTACGCCCTTCACAAGGCAATAGAGGGCGGAGTTAGTCACATGTTTACAGTCTCCGCCTTCCAGATGCACAAGAACGCCATCTTTGTTTGCGATGAGGATGCCACAATGGAACTCAAAGTGAAGACGGTGAAATACTTCAAGGGTCTGAACAGTATTCATATGAAGTTGGTCGAGGAGTCGTAGAAACGATCTGCGGGGGAGTAATACATGTATTAATCCACATGTTTTTCGGCTGAACTGTGATAGTCTTCAGTTCACATCCCATGAACGTTAATTAATTAATTATCTGTGATTTCTAGTGATTTATTCTAATGATCAGCGTAATTTGTTATTTCCAGTCCAAGTGTGACCATTAGCAATAGTTGTAGAAGTTTTGCAATTTTATCATTAATCTGGATTTTCTTTTCTTTCTTTTTTTGCGTGTGTTAAGGGTATTGTATTTAATTTTTTACAAAAATATGAAGGCTTTAATCAAAATGCAGGTAAATTTGTGTTGAAGATCTTGAATTCAGCGTCTAAAATTAATGTTCCAAATTTTAGTTATATCATGATTTTCTTACAAGGATTTAAGTAAAGTTACATGATTCTTAGAGATAATCTGATAAAAATTATGAAACGTATCAAAAACATTGTTAAATTGTGCTATAATTGATGTTTTACTTGTACATGTTATTAAAATGTGCCATAATGAAAGTGAATACAAAGTGCTTTACTATTTTTACAATTTTAACTTAAATAATGTACCCAGAAGTGAAGATTTCAAAGGCAGGCTTTTTGTTGGAAGGATGTTTATTTAACTTAAAAAGTGATATAAGACTTTTGTTTCATTGATCTTGAATGAAAATAGTACTAGCAATTTTACATAGTTTAAACCATTGATTGTTAATATATTTTTGTTAGAGATAATACACAAGTTGATAATTTAATTACTAGTACATGTATACTTAATATTGTATTATCTGTGTATTCACTATAATCATTGTTATACCAATAACCTATACAATTTACAAAAAAATTGCCACAAAAAAGGCAGTATGAAAATACTAAGTCCAAGTACTAAGTACTCATATCGCAGTGTTAGTATTATCTTTATATATTTATGTGTTCCAACATGGCATTTAAATTGTTATTACTATACATTCCATTTAAAGAGTAATTGCACTTTCAGTCAACATTTACCCTTATATCTGCTTAATTTGTGTAATGGATCAGTCCAGCTTTGAATTTAGAACAGTCAATTGTGTATTTAAAGGGTTTTCAACATCAAGATAATAAAAGTATAGCCCCTTTGGTGTCATAGACAAGTCATGGCTTAGGAAAGGGTGACAAACATTTCAACTGGAGTTGAAGCATTTATTTTAATGTCTTAAAGCTGCATGTCTACAGATGAGGCAAAATACTTTAGGAAAATCAAACTTGAAAAAAATGAGCTCTATCCAGATTCTATGAAATGTAACAAAAAAGTAATAATTTCATTGTTGATGTATGTGCGATAAATGACTTAAGGAGTTAGATGTTCTCTTATATTCACTTTCAATTTCTACATTTATTTTGTTTGTTTAATTCATTTTTTGTGCATTTAAAAATGTTTGATTAGTCATAACATTAATTTTTTTGCAATTATTTAATTGATTAGTTATAACATTAATTTTTTGCAATTCTTTAATTCAGGTATTCTTTAATTTGCAATGGGAAAATAGCTTTTATACATTTATATTTTACATATTTTTGTAGTCTTTTTTTTGTAAGTATTGAAACAGAACTTGCCATATTTTATTCTTGAAAAATTGAAATGTGTTCATAACTATATACTTTGTAGTGATATATATAAATGATGTTACATATTAAATTTTAAAGGAACTCCACTGAGGTCCACAAGCCTAAAAACATAAAATATGAATTTCTCACATAGACCAACTGGGGCACTTAAAACAGAAAGGTATGGAAAAGATATTTAAGAAATATCCTCAGAATAAATTAACAATTATATTTTTATGCTATTTAAGCCAGATTTGAGTGGAAATCAACACTTTTCAATTTTGGATTATTTTTCACATTTAGAAAACCAACATCGTAGAGACTGGTCAAACTACACTGGTTGCAAAGGCTAATCACTTCAGATTCCACCAGTTGTTTTGGATAATCAAACTGTGCCCTTTAATTAGTAATAAATAAGTATAAATAAAGAACGCAAATTGACATGACAAAATAAAATGATTACTTTACCGTACTTTTTGTATACTTAAAAAAGTCTTATGTAGCAATAGTTTCTCTGCATGAAACAGATTATATTTTATATTCTAGAGTGTGTGCTAGTAGGTGATGGATCTAAATTGCTTATGAAGGAGCTTGAATATAGATTTTTTGTTTGTTTGGTTTCACAGCGCACCAATACAAATTTAGGTCATATGGCATATAAACAGGAAAGATGATTTTGATTTTGGCCAACCTCCAGCAACACCAGTGATCAATCACCTCACCTACTGGAGCTATGAGATGCATAGACTCCAGTAATTTAAACCCATTTAGTCACCAATAACGGTTAACCATCACACAGGGATAAACGGTGGCTGCAATTCTGATGCCTCAATTTTTTAAAGGCAACCCCTCCGCCACAAGGGGATTTAGTAAAGAAAGTACAGCAAATAAGATTATCTCATCTTTTGCTGATTAAATTGATTAACAATTTAAGATTGCTTTTTTGCCTCCATTGCCAAATTTTACTTATTTTACAAATTTTACTCTTATTTCGTTTTGAAAATTGAACTGTTACATCTTAGCAATATGTTAGTAAAGTCTGGAAGAATAGAAGACTAATGCACCTTTTTTCTTGCATTAACATCTGCGGAAGCACAAGGACACATTTAAAGTCTGAGCCTATAGGGCAAGGATCCTCCTGCTTCTACAGATGTTAATACATAGTAAACAGGTGCATTAGCACTATTTTTGCATTAAGTATATGCCAATTTAATAATTCAGCATTTTTTTTATCTCTGAAACTGTTTTGACATAATTTCCACAAGCTGGTGCAATGATATTTGTTATGTTTAGAATCTATATTTGTGAACTTAAAATCAATACAAGGTTATGCTGTAAAATAATGAGTTTATCAAATGCATTTATTGTAAATCAGGTTTTTGTGAAAATAAATTTGTATCATTATCAAGATCTGAAATTTGTTTATTTACAAAAATACCTCATCATTATAGATAATTGGTGCTTTTTTGGGAGCAAGGAAATACTGGTGCTAAAATGCATGTAGTTTTAATTTTTAAGGTTTTTAGGAAATTTAAAGTCAAATAATTGAGACATTTAATGTCTCTTGTAAAATAGAAAGTATAAACATCTCCACATGTGTGTTTATTTTATTGCATGTGTTTATACAATTTTGGGTAACTTTCAATGTGATAATAACTGTGTACTTTTATTATTGTATTGTTATTTAGAGCCTGCGTTAAAATTTTAAAAAATCAACTTTTCTGCTATTGCTTTGCTATTTCTGTTGCCATTGTTTGTTTTGGAGGTTTTGCATGCTGAAGATTTCTTGTTTTTTTTACAATCCAGTTGCTTTTATTTTCTATCAAAGTGTTTACAATTAAACATAATTAACATCTACATAGTCATGTCAAGCAGTATTTATAGTTAAAACATTGAAATAAATCTTTGGAGATATACCTCATGACTGGTTACTTTTATCTTTTGTTATCTATATAAAACTAATTATGTCAAATACATTTGGAAATATATTTGGGTGTTGTATAAGAATGACATAATGATTTTGTTGTTGGGTTAGATAAGAACGTTTGGTGATTTTGTTAAAGTATATGTTTAATTTGGTTAGTTAGTTAGTTCTTTCCTGTAAAATATTGTTTAGTTGTTTATATTACTGTGTTGTCTATGCTACATAAATGATTAATGATATCTGAATAAATATTATGATTTTTGCATGTGTGGTATCTTTCTTTTCATTTTGCCTGAAACAATTGGCCCAGCTCTTTATGTAACTGCTGGGAGGAAATCTTGCCAGTTTTAGACAATTTCCAAGGTTACAGTAAGTCGTAAGTTTGAAAGTTTGTGTTCCCTACCAGCAAGGCTGCAAGACCAGTGTGTATGCAGTGGAATAAGCCATGTTCTCACCTTTCTGCTGTCCTCACCCTGATGGGTATATCATGGTTTTGAAAACAAATGCAGATTTTTTCAATATTTCGAATTAAATTTCAAAGTTCATGTTTAAATGTAAAAGTTCTGCTCAAGTCTGTACTAGGCAGTGTGAACAGTAGCTTCCACTTGCTAGAACCATCCATGAACAGGCTTGATAAACCTAGCCTTTTGCCGACACGGGTGTTCTTTAGGGATTCCATTTTTGAAACAAGAGATACGCATATTAATGATACTGTAGGTTGTAACATCACTTCATTTTCAAAAGCACAATGTTTTTATTGTTTTTTTGCTGTCAATTTATAAAGAAATCAAATTTTTCCTATTAGAGAAGTTTGCTGTTGCCACACCCAAGTCATGTTTTCAATTAGTTGCCTGTCGGATATAAAAACAAATTGGAAGGTCCCCCAAGCATTGTTTCAAGCGAAGTTTAATGTACACACTATGAATAGAAGTATTTAATCTTCAACAACATCTTAAAAGTTAATTACATTACATACACCAGGAATTTGTTCAGAATGTGTCAGAACTTTCAAAACTAGTTCAACTTAGGTTGCCGAGTCAATAGACAAGAACACTTGATCTAGACATTGTGATGTTTTATTTCATTTGCATATGAAGCTTTTATGATGGTAAATATATAATTTACAATGTCAAATAATACAAGAAAATAGTGGTTTATATTCATTTTCCAATGGAAAAAACAGAATACATCAAAAAAGGGTTTATAAGTTAAACATAAAAAAACAAACAAAATAATGGCAAAAAGGCAAAATAAAACTTATAATATAATTATTATCTTTAACAAAAACATAAAAGAGTTTTACAAAACAAGTTAGTATAGCTTTTGAGTCAACATAAAATTGGCATAAATACAGCTTCATTTTAATAAAATGATGCAGAAAATTGGACAAAAAAATAATTTTATAGCAAGAACCATTAGTATATACAGAATGTATAGTTTTGTTTTTAACGCCATATTTTCATACAAAAATTACAGTCAAACAATTATAGAGGACTAAATTCGATCGATAACTCCATGCCCTTATGATAACTTTCAAATTTTGAAAAAAATGCCCATCATTATACCTTAACATGTTCATAAACATTTGTCATTTAATAAAAGTTTCTGTTTTATTACCGTACTTGCACAGTGTTATTTACCGTAGCGAGGTTTTGACTTGTATTTCATGAATAATTTATAGGACGGAAATGTTATATTTATTAGGAAAGGCATGACAGAAACAACAAAAAGACTCTCAACAAGTAAAACAATATCTTACAATATACAGAAAAATGATTGGCGCCACAAAAAAAATGAAGGGGAGATAAGCCTGGATCAACGGTGAAGTCAAATGAAACTAAACATATACATTTTGCCATTTTCTAAAGAAAAAATTAAATTTCATTTAAACAAGGGACTAAAGGGTTGATAAAAATAAGAAAAATAAGGAAAGTAAGAAAAAGTGAAATGAGTGAAAAATTCAAAGTTCTTAATCAAATTAAATGAATGTAATGATTATTCAGCATGCTGCTTAACTAAGCTATGTTTTCATCAAATGCATTTCTATTTCTACAAATAAAACCCATGCTATCACAAAAATAAGGGGTCATTTTTACAAATTTTTTTTAAAACAATTTCATCTTTTAAATATCACCAAATAATGCTTGATATTAATTAAACATTTACATTATAATCAGCGATATTCAAATGACCCTTACCCTGTTTGAACTCAAAGTGATTTAGCAATTGCCACCAGTATAGAGCCAGGCAGCCTGCACATAGTGCAGTCCTACCAGTCTAATATACTGTCAGTAGCTAAATTTTCTGTATTTTGATATTAAAATCCCCTTAACTTTGAATGGACTGTTCCAAATTTGTTCCAAATTCAAAGTCGGGACATTCCATTTCACAAATCCAGCAGGTTTAGGGTATCAGGAATTAAAAATTATTGCAAAAAATATACATATAATCAACAAACAATCTATAGAACTAACTGCCCCCATCAAAAATCACAATATCTTTACTCACTATGTAATACAATGCTGACATTATTAAACTAATTTTGTGCAATCTTAAAATAGACTATATCTTTATGAAAAAGGTGTATTTACAATGGAATGCAATTTATCATGGTCCACAAAAAAATGAACAATTTTTACATCACATTATCACCTATTTCTTCTATAAAAGTTACATCTCACCTTTAAACTTAAATTTCCTCACTTATAACTTGAAATTCCCCAAACATAAGTTTAACCAATTACCTCACATAGACGTGTTTCTACTCCTTTTCAACCCTCTCCCACGCTCCTTAGAGGCTTCAAATACTAGTGAAAAAGGCCCCAAACTGGTTTTCATTTTTCAGAAATGTTTTTAATGAAAACAGCCATTTCTCACAAAATGCTCATGCGGTAATGGGTTAATTCCAATTTATTGTCTTGGAAATGGTTTTAACCTACAGTACATCCTTTCTACACCAAATTTCTCATTTATAATTTGAAATATATTAAAATTTAAACAATCTCACTTGCAGCTATAAATTTATCACTTTTAACTTGATATGTAAGCTAGCACTGTATAATAGCTAGGAAATCTTTTCATTGAAAATGTGTTGGGAGAAAAATTGTATCCCTATTGATGCCCAGTGCATTAACTGGCGTGCAGGATTTTTAGTTACCTGCACTCCCGTTACCTCAACATCATTCACTAGGACAAATAAGATCTTTAATTGTAAAGAATTATATCTTACAGAAAAATATTTTATATTAAAAACCTCAAAACTGCGTTTTTTTTTCAAAAGATACAGCGAAATATCTCAACAAGAAGCAATCTCTACATGCAACAATTTGGCGCAGCGATGTGAGCTAGAAAATACAACATATAATGATAGTGAGCATAGAGTTTACATACAATACTGTATGTTAGCTTGATTAGTTAAGTGTTCCTTGATTAATTAAGTTAAATTAATTAATATCTCAATTATAAGTAAATCAATTTAATTGAATACTTAGTTCTATTATTCTCCATGAATCAATCCTTTGCAGGCTTTTAATAACTAGTATATATATTTATCAACAAGAAACAAAGATATTAGGAGGACTTGTATATAATGAGACATGCCAATTAAATGCCATTTGTAATTTGTAAAAAAAAAAAGTACTAGACATAAAATACAAGGTATTTCAGAAAACCAGATTAAGACAATTTTTTGCCTCATCAATAATTCTGTAACTTGATTTTTTTATTGCATTTTCATTCGAACCAACACAATAACCAAATGGCAAACTTTCCAACTTTACTTCCTACGGAAGACCTCAAGCTCACCTATGTACTTAATGTTTAGCACAACCAATCACCTAAGTAAAACCACTAGATTGATTATATCAATAAATTACATCACTTTAGTGCAATAACTGGTTAACTCCTATTAAATTTAGAAGGACTTACCCTGTTACTGCACTAAAGTGACGAATTGTAGAATTAAACTACCAGGAACAGGATCAGAATATTTAAGGTAGATATCAGTTTGATGGAGTCTGTAACTTGTAATGTACCACAACCAAAGGAAAATATATGAGAAGTAACATACATAAAGAACACAGAACAATGATTTGATCACATTAACATAGAATTTAGACATACAGTGACAAACAGGTTATATATACCCTTACAGCAGCATGCCTCCAGACTCCAAGTTAAGTGGATATTTTTAAAATGTATAAAACAGTAAAATATTGTCAAGTTAACACAGAAAGTAGTTGGCACATTGTAAACAACACTTGAAAAGGGGAAATAAATGCCAAAAACAGGCCAGAATATGCAAGAACAACCCTTAGGGCATTAGTCACACAGTAGAAATATGGTGATTAATACTGAAAACCAGTCACTACTTGCATAAATCTTGCATATAACATGTTAATTATCTGTTAAATTGCAAATATTCATATTTTCTTCTTTACATTTTTTTTTTTAATTTCTTACATTTTTTTCAAGATTCATGTTCTTAAATAGTTTGGCTCATCTGGAGGCATGCAGCTTTAAAATGGTAGCTGCAATAATGACTTGTCTATATCACCAGTGGCAGTATGGAGCTAGTCCAATATGTTTGTCTGTGATGTAAAACCAGCCTTAACATCTATACAGGTGCTTGCTTATTTGTAGAATTTTGATACCAACATCCCTTTACATTAATAATGGACACTTCCAAATACAGTAGGACAAGCTCATTATTCAACTTAACATAGAAATGGTTCAATTAACATATAATCATACAATAGAATATACGCATTTATAATAATGACAGTTCATACTTGCATTGACAAACATTGCTTTAAAATGAACAGACAATCATAACTTAGATTCATACGGAAGTTTAAATATTCTAAAAAAACAGTTAACAGTTAAATTACAAACTTTCACAGTTTATGTTTATAAATAAGCTTTTATAGTCCAACCATTTTCAAAGATTCAAAGAATTTATCTTTAGTGAAACATTACAATTTATTCTATGGTCAGTAAAAATAAAGTCTAATTGGTGGTGGTAGTGTTGGTAGATTATCACCTGCATGTGGAGTAAGCCACTTTTAAATTCCCCAGTGCAAAATCTAATGGCTTTCTTCTTTTTCCCCTTTAAATCAATGTTCCCATTAATCAATACTGACACAGTAATATATTGCATAACATACATTTACAAACCACATAACTTTAATTAAAGCAATTAACAAAATAACGAACTGACAAATATATAACACTGTTAGAAAGCAGAATCTTGGTGCTTGGTTGCTAGGTTACCAATTATGTAACAGACTCATGATACGAGCTTGAGAAGCCAGTATGCCACCATATGAGGAATATGTTGACTCATCTATAAGGACAATCTACCTGAGTGATTGTGACTAACTGCCCCAAGTCTTGTTGACAAGGTTACAGTAACGTTAAATTACTAAATAATAATGTAAAATGATCCCACTACCATGACAAGATTCAGAGTTTTGCCAAAATAAAGAATTATCGGACTTAATGGATATCAGGACATATTTTTGTGTCCTAAAATCACACCAACACCACAAATGTCATATGGATGGCAATCTGTGTTCCCTTTGTTTATATTTAATACAGTAAATTACTACAGATAAGGGCCTGGGGCTCATCCTTGTTTAGACCCCTGGGGCTAATCCTTGTTTAGTCCCCTGGGGCTAATCCTTGTTCAGACCCCTGGGGCTAATCCTTGTTTAGACACCTGGGCCTAATCCTTGTTTAGACCCCTGGGGCTAATCCTTGTTTAGACCCCTGGGACTAATCCTTGTTTAAGACACTTGGGTCTAGTCCTTTTTTAGACCCCTGGGGCTAATCCTTATTTAGACACCTGGGCCTAATCCTTGTTTAGACCCCTGGGGCTAATCCATGTTTAGACCCCTGGGACTTATCCTTGTTTACACCCCTGGGTCTAGTCCAGGATATAACCGAATGACCATTTCTGAGTTTTAACTGGTGAAGGAAGATCGTACTTGCCTCTTCTGGGCATAATCTTTGACATTAAACCAGTAAAGTGGATAGCTGGTATGAAGAACAAATTAACAACACTGGTTGAAAATTGAGCATACAATGTTAAAGGGCAGATGATTCAAAATCATCATCCTGATTCACTCAGCCATGTAGACTAGCAAGTTAAAAGAACAGATTAGAGAAGACATTTACTTTCAAACTTAATCATCAAAACAAAACCTACTTCCAGAATTTTACAAGTGCATAAAACACATGCTGGCATTAAATTTTTCACATTCTCGATAACTTTCAAAAGAACTTGTCCTTGGCAGCTAAAAAATCCATCAACACCAGAAATCACTTCTTATTTCCATGGTAAGTCAACTGTTCCAAATAGTTCAAATCATAAGTACCGAATGTGATATTTACATTATGATATTCATATTTCACAATATTCACACTGGAGCATATTTCATAATGTGTTGATATAATATGTTCATAACACTGTATGCTCCGTAATGAGCTGTTAAAACATGCCAGCAAACCACGCCCAGAACTTCATTGACAGTATATAAATAATATTATTATCAAGTGCAATTTTCACAAATGTAGTATATGGTTAAAAATGAGTGAGATTTTAGCTTGTGATAGTGATGACTCATCACTGTTCAAGCCAGGACGGTGATTCGGCATTTGGAGCCTTCAGTTTGATGTTGAACTGTTTCAATGTTGCCTCGAGCGCCGATTGGTTGCCACTGAAGTAAGCTGAGATCGCATTGTGAAACAACAACAACTGTTTATGCATCACTTTGATCTGAAATTACAAATTAAAGTTCACAAATATTATCCAGTAGTTTTTCTCACTTAATTCAAGTTAATTGGGAAGAGGACCTTATACTCTTGATTTTGGGAAATATAATTGCTCCAATTGCTAATTTGGGTAGTAAAAAAAGCTGGTGTAAGTACAGATTTTTTGGAAAACTGCATGATTTTAAAGAAAATTTCAATTTCTCGGCAATAAGCCCACCTTACTTGTTTTCCTGAATAATAAATAACCTGGAATAACAATTTCTCTGCAAATGACTTATTACTTATCCCATATTATTTTTTATAAATTAATAATCAAAAGATAAAATTCACAAAATATTTTCATTTTTGTATTTATACTGTTCATGTCCAGAGATTTAACTAAATTAATCCACATGAGCTATCTGGGGATCAATAATGTATAAGAGGAGACTATGAACATCCCTGTATAAATCTCTGAATGTAGTAAATGTTCGTTTCACCCCAGATGTCATCTGTCATCCATGTTTTTATGTTTATACAGAATCCATAAATGGCAATAAACCTTTACAGGAAATCCATGTGTCACTAGGTAACAAAATCATGAACACAATTATAGGATTTCTGTTTCTTTTATGGATATCTTAATCAATCAAGATTTCCAAGACTCATTTCTGCACTTCAAACAGCTTGCAGTTATTGTATTACTAGATTCAGACCTATACAATCTGGACTGTAATGCCTTTTTGTTTTAGTTTTTTCTAGTTTTAAGTCCAAGCAACATTCTTTTATTGCTCACATCACTTTACTAGTAGAGTTAGACCTCAGATGCCCCTACATGTACATTATCTCATGCATAAGTGGACACCTGATGTTCTGTAAGCTTGTAAGATAGCTTCCTCAAATGAAAAAAATAACAACTTAACCCCTGGCAAAACCACAGAAGTGAAGGCCAAGTGGTTAACAAGCACTACTACCAAGCCAATGAACTCATGTGTCAACAACAGTAACAGATCTATGTATTATCATATCATCATTATAAAGCAAGGCTAATCTGCATATACATTGTGTATGTGCAATTTTGATCAGGCTCTCTGCTGTTGAAACTGATATAAAGTTCTCTTTAAACTTCTCACTATTTTAAATTTAAAGAAGTTCAAGTTCTACAGAGTCAGGGATAAGACGATGAAATTATATCAATGATTCAGACAATATTGTATTCCTGTATCATCATCACAGACATAAATATCATTCAAAATCTCAACTTAAACTGCTTTGAGAAACCTTACTGTATTGCATGATGCTGCAGCAATTTCATTATACACATGTACATGTCAAATAGCCTTTTAAAATCACAACACAATACTCCTTTGAGAAATCTTGTTTAATTGCACAATGATTTAATCGCACAATGATTCAGCAGTTTTATTCTTACAGGAAAAACACGCCAATAACTATGCTACAATAAAGGAAGATATTCAGGGTTTCGCACCAGATCAACATAATTTTCCTCTAAGTTTTCATCTTAAATAATCATATAAGATTTTACCCTCCTAAATATAAAATATATAATATATATTGAACATGCCTAACTTTGAGTTTGCAGAGCTGCACGGATCAACATTTGTGATTTTAAGATAATGGTTATGTGAAAATTGCTAAAAATCAAAATGTGAAAACTGCACAGAAATTTGGTCAACCAGACTACATACTGATGCCAGTGACAAGTACTAATTATTATTAGCAACAACACAGTTAATTACAGGTAACTTACCCTATTTTCATCTAAAAATTTGAGTTTTATTGCCACATCTGCCCGTAGTTTATCGTATTTCTCTTTCTGTCCCTCAAACTTGCGTTTCAATTCCTCGCTTTTAGCAATGTTGGCGGAATCTTTTGGTGCCAGATTCAGGTGTTCTATATCAGCTCTATACGCATCAAACTCCAACCTGTAAAATATAAATAATATTCATTGAGACTATATTAACCCTAACCACCCTATATATCTACAATGAGCTTGTCTATATTTTTCATCTGGTCAAGACCATTCATTAAATTTAGGGAAAATTTCAAAATATGTACAGACTGAAAAGAAAATAGTGCTGGCTGATCTTGGTCTGCACTGGTCGCATGGGTAGTCAAAATATATTGATAAACAAAGCTAGACTTTGAGATACTTTTGTTCTGGGTCGGGAGATGCTGCCCATACACAAAATAGCACAATATCTTGTTGAGAAATACAATTAGTCCGACAAGTCAGCATGGGTAGAATATGTTACAACCAGCAGTCTAAAGGTCAATAAACCAATTTAATGTTATCTAGCTCCAAACAATCAGTGACAGCTTTGAACTATGATTAATGGGTGGAATATTTGTGCATTGTAAATTTCCTCTACATTTTGTATATTTAAGATATAAACTTGATTTTTATATAGTATCAAATTTACAGGTATCATAAGACTTTCATAAAACCATAAATACATTGTACATGTAGCTTATTTCATTCAACTTGATGCAACTTCTTAACCCTTTCCCCCATGAGCATATTGTGAAA
This sequence comes from Ruditapes philippinarum, assembly GCF_026571515.1. Classification (NCBI taxonomy): domain Eukaryota; kingdom Metazoa; phylum Mollusca; class Bivalvia; order Venerida; family Veneridae; genus Ruditapes; species Ruditapes philippinarum. Next base: position 146,460 of record NW_026859245.1, read on the forward strand.
AATGGCCGTTTTCACTGAAAAGCCTCCTGTTACAAGTTCAAACTGCTATGAAACTATGAAAAATGCTTCAATACTAATCAAACTTGGCACAAATGTTGACTGGACCATTGCCTTTGTAACGACATGCTCAGTCTTAAATTTCCTGTTACCATGGCAACGAGGGGGCATCTCAAAATTGCCAAAAATCACTATTTTGCCTCGATTTTTTCCATCAAAATTTATTTCAAAGTGCTGCAACTTCTCAAGGGATTGAGATAGAGTCAAAGGCTTTTCAGCGTTGGTTAAACGTTACATTATGATCGACCTGGGGTCATTTTTAGCCTCTCACAAGTCCAAAATTTTCTTGGCGATGAGGATGAGGGGGACTCCGCCCCCCTTCAAACCCCCCTAACAGAAGGGGGCACATCCCCCTTCTGGCAACCCCCTCATGTATCTTTTGGATGGGGGGCGGCGCCGAAAAAGTGCTCAATTTTTTTATCAACATTTCTCAAACGAAAACTTATGTTTGGGGCCCAAATAGGACATTTTTTTCCTATTTGAGGCCCAAAAAAGGGGGGGGTCGAAAGTGCATTGTTTCGCGTATATATGTGGTAAAGGGTTAAATTAAAATTCAAGACGACTGTTTAAAAAAATATGATATACTCATTTGGTCACATGTTCTATTTTTCTGCTTTAAAAAAGCATTTTGAAGAATTCTCTAAGGCCAATGAGCTTTAAACTCTTAAGATCACGCAATACAAAATAGTAGTATTTCACCTATTTTTCTTAAATATTTTTACAATATCAATTCGTATAAAAAGAAAATCAAAGACTTTGAATAACAAAACAAGATAATGAGTTGAAGATAAAGAGAGTAAATTTTCAGAAAACCTCAATTAAAATCCATGCTGAAAGATTCTACGGAAAAGTGCTATTTAGATAACTTTCCATCTATCTTCTGTATTTTGTTGGGTTTTAATAAACAGATCATGTACAGAGAATCCTCGTAGAAAGAATTAAAGGTTTCAGAAACGCCAGTTTGATAATAACTCTAAAATTTAGAATGCTACATATCAAACATTTACACAAACATATAAAAGTCACGTCATGTCACGTGATATAATTATGAAGTCTACAAAACTTTAGAACAAAATTTTAAGGGGAAGCTTCGTAAATAATACCAATATGAAGCCAGGCAAGCTTACACATCTGTTTAGTCTAACCAAAATCTTAACACTATATCTATGGACTTATAAATGGTATGATCATTGAAAACAATGGACAACCTTTTTCATGCTAAATATCTTCAATGGACATGTCCACATCTTAATTGGAACAAAACAATTCATCAATTTTTAGGAAAATTTCAAAATACAAAATATAACTACTAAGTGAAGAGTAAACAGTGCAGACCATGATCAGATGGCACACATGTACTGGTTGACCTTGGTCTGCATTGGTCACATGGGTAAATCGCCCCGCCAGCTGGCTAAAGGTTAAAGCGAGGCAAGTTCATTATATAAACAATATAATATTGGCAATATTTAAGTATATCTAACTTCCCTTACACCATGTACCTACAGTTTACAGAAAACATATTTTCTATATTGAAAATTATTCTGTCTGTGATTGGGTTTTTGTTTCCCGCTGCAAAATTACAGTAACAATTATTCAAAATATAACCAGAGTGCTACCTTTTAACAAATATATTAAAGCATAACATCGTAAAGAAGACAAAAAAAAAACATGAGAGAAAAAAGCTGATCCCATGAACTGCTTTATTAAATCATATGTACCTTAAAATCCGACTTCAATGTGAAACAAATATATTAAAGCATAACATCGTAAAGGAGACAAAAAAAACATGAGAGAAAAAAGCTGATCCCATGAACTGCTTTATTAAATCATATGTACCTTAAAATCCGACTTCAATGTAAAACAAATATATTAAAGCATAACATCGTAAAGGAGACAAAAAAAACATGAGAGAAAAAAGCTGATCCCATGAACTGCTTTATTAAATCATATGTACCTTAAAATCCGACTTCAATGTAAAGCAGCATGAAATATTTCATAATGAAAATCAATCATTCATAAAAAATTAAATTATAAAAAATAAACTTTCAATAAAGCAAACAAAAAAGGCACATTAATTCATAACTGTTGTTTAACCTAGTAACATTTTTATACCCCTCCTTTTCCAATGACCTTAAAGTACATGAAATGGAAAATATTTCTATATCTAGATTACACAAATTATTGCTTATAATTTTTCACAGCCTAAACACACATGAAAAAACATATGAGTTATCTATTACCATGAAAAGGACAAAATGTACAAAACTCTTCTTACCATATATATTAAGCTTGGATAGATAGTTATCAGGTGTCTTCAGCATTACAACACTTGAGTCTAACATTGTATACTATATAGTGTTTTAAAGCCTGTTTTTATAACTTTTCTACTCAACTAAAAAACATTAGAATAACATCTTTCCAAACATCATAGGATGGTCAGATACTGCAATCTTCTTAATCCCCCTATTTTGCAAAACACTGTGATCCCAAGTGCTGCTAAAACATTACCCTTCCCGACTTCCCCCTTTACAACAAGCACTTTAATACAGCACTAGTGCAAACACTTTTACATTTCTTGTTTTACACCCATATTCTTGCAGAACAGTTAGACAATATCTTTAGCAATGTAAAAATAGGTCGGGACAAAAAACCTCATCAGTCTTTCTATGTTTTCATCTTTAAAATCAGAAAAATCCTCTATTTTCTTTCATATTTCCACATCCTTTATTACAAGCTAATAAGCAAGAAATTAACATTACATAAATACTGGAAGCAAAATATACAAAAACTGAAGTTTTTTTCTGTACGACCCTACCTTGCTGTTTCGAAGTTCTTCACTGTAAGTAATGTATCATCCATTGTTTTGCTGATCAACGTGTTCACAGATGATGTGAAGAAATTCATTGCTCCTGTACAGAAAACAACAACCATTAGTCAATACATAATATCTACATAACAAATATCCACATGCAATCTTTAACAGGAATTGTAACTACAATCAAAGATGATTATGCTGTGATTTGTGAAAGCTACTCCAAGTTATAAAATTTATGTCACAGGAGAAGAAAAATGTGCTGCCTGACAAAGGACCATTCTAAACAAACTCCCCCACTTTACTGAAATTTGTTCCCAAATTTTCAAAGAGTACAGAGAACAATTCACAATGTCTCCGAACTTTAACCCTTCATAGCCTTAGGTTAAGATTTAAACCTGAAACCTCAGAATACCGTTTCACAGTTCTACCAACTGAGCTACTTGGACCTCTTCAATTAGTCTCACTAGTGCAGTCACCCCTACTAGTGAACATCAATGTAAACTAATAAATTAATATATAGAAATAGAGAAGACATTTTCTCTTTGTTCACACAATTATTCAAAAAACATCATATCTTGTTTACACAGTGTTTATATATAACATGGAAAACAAGTGTATAAATGAAAATATCCAAATTTCTGAAAAACATCCAAACTTTACATGGTATTATTATTCTATCAACTGAATGTTTTTGGTATACTCACCTAACAGAGTTTCTCCATTCCTCACAAGTGCTCTCTGTGTCTCACAGTTGTAAGTGAACTCGTCCTGTAACTCGGCCGACCTCTGAGCTTGTTCCGAGAACGCTTCACCTAGCGCCCTCTGTGTTTGCACGACCTGGGAGAAATGATTTGTTAATGCCCTCGACAACCGTAAAATATTCTCGTACTTTCGTTTCGTGTCTCTCAAAACTTCTATCTGTGCCTCAAGTTCTAGATCAACTGTCCGTGAACCTTTTCCTAATTTCTCAGATAACAATTGTTTTGTACATTTATATGTATTTATACTCCAGTTTTTAACTTGTTCAAGTTTATTCTGTGCTGTTTGTGTCATTGTTTGTTGCTTAGGGACAAAATCACCGTTCAAACTCCGCGACTTGATCACTGGTGATGGCTTTGAAACTAAAAAAGAAAATACTCCTGGGTAAATCATTACCAAAACAACTGAAACAACCTCCGTTAATTGTTTATTCAACATGTAACTTTCAATCATTATCAATTAAAATATTTTCCCAGCCATTCATATGTAACAGGATGTATGTACGTTTACTTAACTTAGAATGACAAGCCATTCAAATGAAAAAGACATTTTAAATCTTAACAAAGACGTATATTGTACAGAAGAACAATCTCTCACAAAAGGTTGAAGCATTTCATACAGAATTTACACATACAATTGTGTTTGTATCAATAAAGTGAATGTAAAATATTAAACAACTTATTACATAATTAATTGCTTTTATTCTTAATTGAATTATTGCATAAACAACCAAGAAAGTGTAAGGCCAGAATGTTGTAACCTTAGTGCAGAAATGGGTTAACTCCTATTAAAATTCAATAGAAGTTAACCCATTACTGCACTAATGTGATAAATCGTTTTATTGGATGAGCCATAAGTTGTGTTGTTGTTGTTTTTTTTGTTTTGTGATATTTTATTAATATATATAATGTTTTGAATGATATTATTCATATATTTAAGGGCTGCTTGCTGCAGAAGTACTAAGATTTCTGACCTGGCTATGCATGGTATACCTGTGCTTCAGATTACATAACTTTATTAATATGACATTGACATCCTTTTTATTCCATACATACAGTTCTAAATTCAAATCTGGGAGTGTCCATTATACTATGTCAGCAGGATGAGAATTTACAGAAAATGTGAGAATCTATCTATTTGCTACTATAAACCATGAGAATTCAACTTGAGTATATAGTAATTTAAACATTTTATACAATTTGTGGTAAAACACATGCTTATTCAATTACAAATGTTTCATGGATATAAGAAACCTTGAAGGTCAAATCCTACTTTTTACAATGTTTGAAACGTGATATTTAATCTCTCATTAAGTTGTGTGCATGTATATAAATCACTATTTACTTTTGATATAGAGCAAAACTTATGTAGTTCAGACAATTCATAGATATTTTAAACAAACTAAAATGCAAGGATATTTATAAGAGCTACTTTTCCTTTTCATATACTAGAAGAACCACAGCAATTTTAACAGCATTAATTTCTTTTCAACACAACACAAACAGAAAAATTAACTTATCAGTTAAATATTTCTCAAGAACAATAATTATTAATAAAAGAATTTCTATGATTTTATTAGAGTTTAAATTTTCAGGAGTGTTTCATTTTCAGTCTCTTAGTATAAATGAAGACATCATTTTTTACAATTCTTTTTTTTTATTATTAATCAATGTGTATAATATCCATAGAAAATAAACAAACTCTCAAGCAGTACTGAAATCTACACTTATTTGAGAAAATCAGGTATCATAATCAGTCACTTACCTGGTGGTAAATTAAGGGACTGTGACATGGGTACTTGTCCTCCATCAGGCATGTGGTCTGACTGGGACAGAGCTACTGGTTTCTGTGGGGAGCCACTCTGAACGGTATTGCTGCTATCACTGAGCGTGGGACCGTCATCCATGATCTCCTGTAAGTTACGTTCAAACTCGTCATCGTCCATCGGCATCCCGTTCATACTGGCTGGTATACTACTATCAGCCATCCTGAAAAAAAAGATAAATAAATACAATAATTCATAATTATAACCACTAAAATAACTAGTGAAACACGTTTTTGTACTAACAGTGTTTAATATTTTCTTTTACAGGAGACAGTGACCAACTCTTTGGGCATAATATCCTCATTCAAATCTCAGGAAAAGGTGAAAGAAAAAAACAATGTCTATGAAAAATAGCAATTTTTGGTGGGAAATTTATGATGCAAGAAAACCATTTGCAGGAAAAGAGGCGATCAAAAGGAGACTTTTATGCCTAGATTACAAACATAATTTAGCTCGGAGACTTAATTCAAATGTTGGATTGAGACTAAAGTAAAAAAAAATTCAGCTTTAATCGTGAAGCAATACCAGTCCACCCAGAAATCTAGTCCAACAATCACCGTTTCTATCTCACCAACTAACTCATAGTCTTTTTTTTAAATTTATTTTAGGTAAAAGGTGGCACATTGCATAAAAGACAAAGGCAAAATACATATTAAATTCAGCAAAGGAATGCCGATGCTCAATGGTCCCAAATTTTTTTTATAAATTTAAAAGTGAACAGTGGAGATCCTGACCAGACTGCATGGATGTGCAGGCTGTTCTGGATCTGCACTGGTCACAACATCATGCATTTAAATCCCTGTTTCCACTTTTTTGGGAAAAGGGATAATAAGATTACAAGGCATGCCCACAAAAACAACTTGGAAAAACTAGATTTAAAATAATATTCTAAATTAATTGGTTAAAATTGCAGTTCAAAATTTAATATGTCAAAATGTGATAGTTCAATTTTCAAAGATTTTTTCGTCTTAAAACTCTTTTAAACATTAAAATCATATTTCAAACACAATCAACATTATACATAATTTTGTAATAAAACAATCAGAAAACAGAACTAATACCATAGTAACAAAGATATCACAGATTTTATCCAGCTTTTACCTTTTAAAGAACACTAGCTCAGACATAATTAAAGACTGTTGCGCATATCTGTATACACATATAATAATACATCCTTTCAGACATGCAATCTACTCACTAAAAGATTTACCGCATTGTACAACAGTGAAAATATCATTTATATCAGATGTTGTCGTCACACGTCTATTTTGCTTGATTTTAATGTATATGTATGTATTTATATTGATCACAATAACATGTGTTTCTTGTAGGTTTTATCTACAAGTTATCTACATCTACCTTGACAGGTAAATCAATGTCTTGCCCCTTCAATAATGCTCTGACATCCACCATATACAACATGACAAGATCATAAGAAAATAGTAATGGCAAGGTCTTTTCATCTCTTGATAACAAATGACTTTTCAACTTAACATTGTTGAAATGGAAACAACAATCAATATGTGTTGTTTTTTTCTCTCACTATCAACACTGTCCGGGGAAACACATGGCGACACATTCAAAACACACATAGAATATCAAATTAGTTACCGACAACAGCCTGTCATTTAAGTTCACAACACTAACTTCACATGTATTTCACGAAACACATTAAAAACAGTTGTCATGTAACATAATTCTATATCTTACACAACCGTTAACATATGAAATCTGGCCAGCTGTGTGATGGTGTTTTTGTATCACAGTGGGCAACAGCTGGGGTTTTTAACCACATTATTTCTGGCCAATTTATATAAATCAACCTTTTCAATTTAGAGAAATAAAACAGTATAGATCTGGTACAGAACCTATAAAGTAATCAATATTGCCTATACAAGAGAGTCTATTCCCTTTTTAGAAATTTTGTTTAAAGGAAGTCTAGAAACTGCTCTAAAACTATATAAGGTAAATGAAAATTCAAAAGAAGTAGAGCAAACCACATATCGATGAATCAATCCATATATACTTTTGTACAGTAGCAGGGAAATTATGACCCAAACCACTAAATGAGAATACATCAAAAGGAGAATTGTTCATGCTAATTCAAGACAAATTGTGTATTTCACAAGGGGATATTTGTCAGTCTTAAAATGAAATTTTCATACTAAGAAATAACAGCTTTTATTGACTAGGTTACCTTTGAACTTTTTGTCAATAAAACTTTTTTTTTCATTTCCATGTTAAATTTAAATAATGAATGCTCTGAATTTGGAAATGTCCAATGGTAGGGATTTTGATATCAACATTATAAACATACAGTATACAGTCTGGTGAGACCAAGGATTTTCAGGCAAGCCTGACTACACTATTGCCACAATCATCAGCAAAACCAGTCTACATTCCAAATTTACCCACATTAAAATTACATTGTCAATTAAATGTTTGTCCAAAGTCCCATTTCTCATTACATTCACAAAAAACAGACTTCTTTTATTAGGCCCAGAACTTCAATCAAGTCATAATTGGATTTACCAAGCATTAACTGAACTTCAAAAAGATTTGTAACATGTGTTCTCTTTAATCTTTCAAACAAGACTGACAAGCATAACTGACTGGCTCTCAGTTAACTCAGATTAAACAAGAACATATAATTGATATTAAAACAATGTATCATGGCACTTCATACTTGTAAGGTTATATATATTTAAATCTGAGAAAAAAATCATTCTGAATATTCACTGAAAATCAATTTTACAAAAAAATCAATAGTTTTAGACACATTATGCCTAAGAAATTCATGTTTGATTTTTTTTTAATTCTTTCGAAATCTCAAACATGTATTTTGGGATGTTATAATGATGGTTTTAGAGCATGTAAGAAGTTTACCAACTGAAGAAAATAGGCTGAATGTGCAGTAATGTGTTGTTAAGTTAAGCAAAGTGTAAACAAAGTAGTATTTTGACTTCCATACAAAATCACTATAGTTATACCAATTGCAAACAGAGCAAATGAAGCAAAAGTAAGATCATCTATGTGGCAAATGATTTTTTTTTTTTGAAACTATAACAAATTACCAAAAAATTTTTGAAAAAAAAGGAAAGCTTTTCTGAGGCATAATGGGCCTTTAAATAAAAAAAATATCTTTGTAAAGGTGTTTCATTCTCATTTTACACACTAGCTTTATTAACATAATTTATTACAAACCCTTAAGTTCTAAATGATCAATTATTTAAATTATCGCATGTACCTTAAATTTGTAAAGTACAAAAAAATTAATAACTATATTACCTTTGTAAGTTACATTTACAATGGTTTTACTTTTAACTAGTTTTAATGTTTCAAAAGTTTATGGATAAAACTTTTTTACACCATTACAAATTGTTGATCTATGCAAGTTTCCGAAATTAGTTACATTTACATTGGTTTTTAACTTTTACATAGTTTTATTATGCAATAAAGCTTCTATTTACTGACATAATGGGGACCAATAACAATACAAATCAATCTCTAGGAAACACTGTAATGAACTGAACTCATTAATAAACAATTGATAGTCTAGCAATTACTTGCTCCTGGGGATCATCTTGAAAATCTGTACAAACCAATATTTACACACATTTGTGACATTACATTCAGACAGACTACAGCAAATAAATACATCATGTATCAAAATCTTTGTTTTTAGGCCAATGTCAACACATTTTCCATTTTTTGGGTCAACCTAAACGGCTTCCCTGGATAACTACCCTGCAATTATCAATTTATCCCCAAGGGACTGACTTATCCCCAAGTGACCAACTACTAATCCCACATAATTTCTGAATCATCTGTGAGAGACAGTTGACCATTAGACTCAATGTCTGAGCTCAATTATCAAGAAAAAAAATCACCTCATCTGAATATCAAACCAGCACCCAGAGCGTTACAAATGTACCCCTGGATCACAAGCTCCTATCATCAGCTACATCCATAGCTAGAATCTTACACTGAAATATTTTTACATATATGCTGAAAGCTGGATATTAATAACTTAATTATGATAAATCACAGACACGGTTACCAGCTGTATAATTAATACATATTAATATCAGCTGAAAAACTGACTACTTAAGTATTAATTATGAGTAACTAACAATTTAAAATGATAACTGTCATTTCATAACTAGCAAATAAACATCTTGTCAAAATATTTCGGCGTGCACAAATCTAGATTTCTGACATATATTTGTTCTGGGTCAGAATCCTACTAGAGTGTAGATATTGCCCATACACAAAATAGCACAATATCTCAATGTGTTGTACAATAAGTTGGACTAATAAACATTATGTACATAGATGATGCCTTAACATTTGTAAGAAAGTTTGCATTTGTGACATATTACTTGTCTCTAAATCCCTAGATAACTCTTAGACTAGTTAATTAATCTCAGAAGAAACCACTAGATGACAGCCTGTGACAAAAGCTACAAGACTAGAACGCAAAATCAGTAAATCTTTAATCAAACTACTGTACCGTTCTCAACATGTTAACAATACAAGCTTTTAAAGGCTTTATATCCCTTGCACTGCTAACTTTTATAACAAGGAATGTTACATAAGAATATGAATTACTATGCTATCTTTATGTCTATTTTACATAAAACGATATGTCAGAACAAAAGTATGTAAGTTTGATTAACTACCACAAAACAATGATCAATTACAATCAAATTGTAAAAACAAGCTATAGCAAACTTTATGACCTTTGAACAACCAACATCCACCTCAACAAACATGTAAAGATTTATTTACGGCCAAAGCAAATAAATCAAAATATAAAGCATCCCTTACCCATTAATTGGCTGAATTTCTAAAATGTTCTTGTCCCACATGGAACTGTCTTATTATCAATATAAGGGATTATTGGATATTATTAGAAAATTTTAAGTGACCCATCCTGATCCAACAGTATAGAGCCTAGTTAGACTACACGGATGTGCAGGCTGGCCTGGTTCTTTCACTGATGACAAAGGATAATCACTTTAAATTCCAGTAGCTGAGTAGGTTACTGATTAAGACTTAAGTGACAAGTCAACATATAGCATTCTTTCATATAAGTTACATACTCCTCATCTCACCAACTGTCCTTGTTTTTCATTCTTTAGGGAATGTCATTTACTACTTATTTCTAACCTAATCTTAATTCAATCTTTGTAAATATTATAGCCTTTGATCCTACATATTTCTCAAATCAATTTTCCATAGTAAATATGGGAGTATTCATCTTGTAACTTTCAGACATTTCAAAATTCCCGAACAATTTCCTGATTTCCAAAATTTTTGGACAAATCTTTCCAATTTTAGAAAGTTGCGTCAAAGACAGTTATTGTAAATTGTATGACTAGATGTCATCTACAGATGAGGGAAATGTTTTCAGACTTGGAATTAAGGTATGCCACTACTCTAGATAACAAACTGAGCAAAACAATGGTAAATTTACCAAATATTGAATATCCAGTTTAAAGATCTTTTTTTTTCCATTTATTAAAAGAATCATATTTTGTATTTTTCGAAATTATAATGTTTTCCTAGAGCTAATCTCAATACAGTATACTTATTGCAATGATACTTAGCATATGTGTGTGTTTTAGGTTAAGTCTAAGGACGTGTTTGACACAAAAATTCACCGATACACACACTGCCATGTTATCTTAATTTAATTTGTACCCTGATCAAATGAAATGAAGTGATGAAAAAGTAGTTGCAAAATTTCAAAAACATAATGATAAGTTGTAAATTATTCCGTATTAATGGATGAAAATGTAAACACATTTGGTTACGCAAAACAAGATGGCAGAAATAGACTTACTTCAAGGGCCAATGAATCTCGCCCAAGAAAATTGTGGGTCTGGACGGGAAATTTTTTTAGAAATTCTTAACCCTCTGTAATATACATCTCTGACAATATTATGATAGAATCCATGAAAGATAGCTTCTAAATGCTGGTACAATTCAAAGTTTACCACACTAACTGCTTGGTACAATTCTAGGGTCTTTCACATAATGGTTCACTGGCATTGCACCCCAAGGTATCTATTTCTAGTCACTGCCAACTTCTTGAGCAAGTGTTATGTGTTGCAATAAGCTTAGCCTTTCACTATAAAAGACTTTATTTATATTTTCCTAATATATTTTCCTGCTGACAACAGTACATGAAATAATAAGCAAGAGCACAGTGATTCAAATTGGGTCGACCCTTCCGCCCAGGACAGACGACGTAAAAAAATTAACTCAGTACACCCTTCAGGCCGAGAAAATTACTGTTCCTAAGATAATATGACCGTCAAATTTTCATAGTTATTTGTCAACATTTCCTTGAATAATTTAATTTCTGATGATTGAAGACAAAACCATGTTTAGCACGGGAAAAGAATACTTGTCATTGCTGAAAATGTTAAATCCCAAGCATTTTTTTTTATTTTTGATGAGTGAAACTGTAACCACCAATATGTGGGATGTGGAATATCATTAGCCAATCATCTTTATGACCAAATTAATTATCTGCATGGCTCTTTGATGATTTTGGAAGACGAAGATGAAAGGTCTGTTTGATCGTTTGAACTGTGTCAATGTCAAAAGTACCTTCTTATTGCCTGTTTTTTAGCAATGCCAGGGTTGTCATCAGTGTCTATTCTAGGAATTGAAAAATAGGGGTGATTTTCCCCCCTCTATTTAAAAAAAGGGGGCGATTTTCAAAATCAAAGGGCGCCAATATAAACTGCCAATGTTAAATCGTCTGCATTAAGTTTACACTGAGGCGTTGAACCGATGAAATAAGTATTTAAAACGATAATATTAATTTAAGGCAGCAGAAGTTGTCCCCCCTGAATTTTTAAACGAAAACAAATTATTACAGAACTGCCGCGATTGATTATAAAGGGATTGGCAATACAAATAATCGAACTATCTTTCACGTCTAGATCGTAGCCAAGCTAGGAATTGCCTCATTTTTCTTGATTATTTACTACACTAAAATGGCGCCCAACTGTCAGACCTAGCACACTAGTTCCGGTCGATACGGAACATTCCGTTAATTTCCGTCAACTCACGTAACCAGTACCATACGGTACTAAATTATTATAATTAGCTTACAGTAACCTCCCTTCGGTTTTCGGTGTAAATGTAAACAAAACAACCAAATATGATGCGGGATGGAAGTTTTACGGTTTTATTAACTTTTTTTATAGATGCGCGATTTTCACGCACATGATTTTGAATTGTGCGCGATCTGTTAAATACTAGCGTGAATCGCGCAATCGCGCGTCCTAGAATAGACACTGTTGTCATTAACATATTTTGCAGAAGGTTTGTTTTGAACTTGAGGCGGTCATTTCTGTCTTTATCATGCATAACAAAGAGTGTTTTCTTAATTTTGAGGCGGCCATTAATGCATTTGAGACAGGCATTTTGGCCTCCTGCCGCCTCTTAATGACAACCCTGCAATGCTATATGTTGCATTTTTTTATTTGGAATGATACAATTACACACATGGGTAATTTTTTACACACAGATAACTAGAATAAATGCTTTGTAATAAGTTTTTATGCTGAAGAATAATTTATGCTTTTTTAATTAAAAAAAATTCTAGAAAACGACAATTTAGATTAAAATTATAGTCAGGAAAAAGATAGCCCTTGATCTACTGATGCATAATGATCTGTAATCACTTGATTCGTATCATATACATTCTAATTAGGCATGTTGATCTTTTACATATCTTACACATACATCCGTGAGAGAAGGACAATAAGTTTTCTCTTTCTTAAACAGAGACTGAATATGCATTTTAAAAGTTTTGTTTATCTTTTAAATCAAAATTGCGCTAGTTACAGACTGTAAGAATTACATATTTTAATTTCTTATACCAGTTTACCTTAAAACTTATTTAGTGATAAAAAAATTTTTAAGTTTTTTCTATTATTTACAACAAATTACATAACATTTTTAAGATTTTTACCATTTACAAATTAGCCTTATTTAGGACAACTATTCTAAGGAAAGAATGTCCAATCACTGAGAGGAAAAAAATACATCACTATAGGTCACAAACTCTTTTATAGGTCACAAACTCTTTTTCTATCAGTATAAACAGGCGCATATAAAGCCTTGAAACTCCTTATACAGTCTACAGCCCCTATAATAGGTGCATTTTATAATTATTACACTGGGAATCAGTCAGTGGTTATATGTCATCACTGTGACAGTGTCATTGCATGCAAAACAAAAAATTGCAAATGATAGTACATTTAATAAGCAATTTACAACCAAGATTTGATAATATTTCACAAATAATGGATTTTATAAAGCATGTGCTATAAAATAACATGTATAAACAGGATAAAATAACATGTATGGGGAAGCCGGTGGGTGGGGTACTGCATATAGCAACAAAACATTATTGCATTTAGAATTCTACCTTAAAAAAGGCATATAACACATAAAAGCAATTATTATCATTCACTTACTCTATTGGTTTATATGCTCCAAAATGTCAAACGACTATTCACTAAATAAATTTAAAAGAATTTAAGAAATTTATGCAGGAATAGAAAAATTGACAGGTTGGCGATGACGTCATACCAGACTGATACACATTAGTCACATGAAAAAACCTATTTAACGAAATAAAGTCATGGTCGCGGAAATATACGAAATTGTCACTATTTTCTGAGTTTCAAGGTAATCCATATATTGTAGCTTAGCACATAAATATCCTGTAAATTTAATATTCACGCGTATTCAAACGGTCTACTATCCATATACAGTTTATATCTAAACAAATACTTAGAATAAGATCCCATACAAATTCATTATTTCTTTGTATTGCAATACAAAGAAATAATGAATTTGTATGGGATCTTTATACAATATATTGTATAAAGGATATAAATTTGTGGTTCAGAAAATACAGAAAACTATCGGAACTTTGTGGAATTTGATGAGAGATTGTGTAAAAGTTTAATTTTTTAAGTGTATTTCATAGTACTGTTGGTATTTGTAAACAGACGGGCATATTTTATATTTATGACATGGTTTTAATGCCGTGATTATGCCTACTTTTTGCACCTTTGTCTCATTTGAACAGGCATGCATGAGTCCTACTAGATAATTATTTTTTTAATATTTATTTCTCACTGACACTAGCCTTATTGGAGACAGACTGTATTTACCTCATCATTATGTCTCTGTAGAAAGTTGGAACTGCTAAACTATGTTTGAATGTGATATTTTTTTTCATTTACATACATGTGAGGGTTCGGGCTTCAACTCTTTCTCCTGATTCCTGTGAAACTTTGTCCAACAAGCAATTTAACTATTGAATATTTTAAACGGAGACAGATCTAGGTAAAATGAATCTCTTTTATTAAAAAATGCATTTGACAGTACATGAAAATTACATCTTCATTAAAATTATTGACAATTAGGGAGTGATGCAACAATTACTCATGAAGTATCACTTGCAAAGGAACGAATATTTAAAAGAAAACAAATATAATAAATAGGTTGATTTTAATGAAATATTTGTATTATAGAAAATAAGTACATTGTTGTTATAAAGTTTTATTTTAATATGATTTTTAATTGCTCTATGTACACATTTTATTTTAATTTTAGACATTACAACAGTAATAACAAAGGGCAAAAGTGTTAAACAACAACAACGACGGCGACGACAACAACTGAGTTACTACATTAGCACCTGTAAAAATATGTTGACAGTTTTATGTTTCAACACTATATAT
Organism: Ruditapes philippinarum; assembly: GCF_026571515.1. Classification (NCBI taxonomy): domain Eukaryota; kingdom Metazoa; phylum Mollusca; class Bivalvia; order Venerida; family Veneridae; genus Ruditapes; species Ruditapes philippinarum. The sequence continues at coordinate 161,698 of NW_026859245.1, forward strand.
ATGAGCAATAAAAGACATTATGACAGATCTGGGACCAAAATCATCTTTTGTCCCAGGACAGATACAAATATGAAAGAGCACTTTCCTGCACTTTTGTCCATTTTTGATACGACTGTATGGCAAGTGTCCAAAGTTTGTCATTTGACTATAAAGGACTTTTTAAGATAGTTTAATGATTGTTTATTAATGCAAAATAGTAAATATTAACTAATTTAATTGTTACTTTTACAAAACAATAAAAATTACGCATTTTCAGAAGCGTCAACGGTACCACATACTTAACGGTGCAAGACAAACCGACTCCGATCAGCCCGGCCCCAAGTCAGTCCGGCCCAGATTGGTAAATCCGGTCCAAAGTCAATCTGATCTCTGGTCAACTCGGCCCCAATTTTATTATGATCTATTTAACACTACTTTTTATTTGTTAACTTTTTCTATTCAATAAAATGATTCGTGATATCAAGTAATGGAACGTGTTTCTAGAAGCACAATTAGTCTTTGTAGCTTTTAAAAACTTGTTAACTTAACGCCATTCCTTGTTGATCTTGTTTATCATATTTCAAGTATTTTATTACCATTATTTATTTATATAGAAAAGTAAAGGTCACGATTTTTAAAACTCCTTGAAGACATTATCTTGTGCTTTTTTATTTTGTTAATTATCCGACTTTCTTAACAGAAAAGGTTAATGGAAAAGTGGTGCTAGGTAACGTTTCTCTTCTTCCGATTACGGGTCTGTACAAAGTAGAGGGCCCCAAAGTAGACAAGGTTTTCATGAAAATCTGTTGTTGACAGCTCTTTGGAGCAGTACATGTAAAGCAAGACAAAACACAAAAAAGTCATACAATATTTTCAAAGTTACTAGTTTAAAAAAATGTTTTATTACTTTTTTCTCGCTGTCACTAGTAAAATAACAGGACCCACATACCGGTATGCCTAAAATACGAAAGTAAGATTTTTGACGAAAGTGAGCGAAAGTGAGCGAAAGTGACTTTTAAAATAGTAATTATAACATTTTAATTTTTAATTTCAGCGCTATATTTGACATTTTTGAAGTCACTTTCGTATTTTTCAATGTGAGGGAAAGGAGGATCTTTTAACTTGTGTAATGCAAATAAAGGGCGGTTAAATCATCATAATGATTATTTTTAAAAATAAATATAATTGACTTCTGATATTGTACGTCTACAAATTAATTGCAATTTTAGTAATAAATTCAATTTAAACAGTATATTTGGTATTTTGTAAGCCACTTTGTGCAATAATAGTAAAAATAATTTCAATTTTAACGGTATATTTTATATTTTATAAGTCACTTTCGTATTTTTCAATGTAAGCGAAAGGAAGATATAAGAATTTGTGTATATAAATCATGCAAATAAAAACCGAATAAATCATCATTATGATTATTTTTTATAATAAATATGAGTAATTTCTAATAATATACGTCTACAAACTGCACTTTTATTGTAAAAGTCTATTAAAACGTTACAATTAATATTTTTAAAGTCACTTTCGCTCACTTTCGTCAAAAATCTCACTTTCGTATTTTAGGCAAACCCCCCACATACACATGAATGCATTTAAAGCATCAAAATTCTTTCCGCGTATATAGATCCTTTCGCTATTTAAGTGTTCAATATTTATAAACATCAACACGTGCAAAAGCTGTCAAAGTCAAATAATTTACAAAGTTTGATTTGTTAAGAACTATCTATAATAATGAGCGGGCTAATAGGTGCCGATGAACAGAATGTGAGAAATGTAAGACAATGTGTTAATATATCAGTATATATCATAAACTTAATGTTGCCGGTTTGCTACATATGATTCGCGTTGCATACGTTTCGAACCATGCTTAAATATTTAGAATTCATAATTTTTTTAAGTTAATCATTTTATTAAATTTGTTTGAATTGACTTAATTTTTTAAATTGCAAATAATTGTAGAAGACTGAAATTTATCATTTATAATTCAAATAAAAGGAGGAATTTAGAATAAAAAGATGTTTGTGATCTTACATGTATGTATACACTTTACATAACAAGACTTAAAGGACTGCCATATATCTCTTTGACAATGTATTGTAACTTTCCTTTTTGGGTAATGCGGGCCATTTATTACTAATAATTATTGAAAAAAGTCCATCACTTAAATTAGAAATTACTAATTATAATAACAAAATAATGAAAATATATAGAAAATAATTTTTGTATTTATGTATATAATTCAATTTTATTTTCCAGATGAAAGATTTTCTGGAGTTATATAATAAGCTGACAGAAATGTGTTTTCAACGCTGTATCACAAATTTTAATAACAGGGGTCTTTCAACGGATGAGGTATGAACTTCAAGCATATTTTCATAAAACTCCTGAACTACCAATTGAATTAGGAATCTGTACTTTTAGGCACTTTAAAACTTGGAAACTATGGACTATCAGTATCAAATTCCTTGAGCAGCAAAGATACTGTTCATTATTATGGCCAGAGATGAAAGAGTTAAGACCAATGCTTTATCTTTATATAATGCCTGTTGAAGACTTAAAGGCCAATGTTTTATCTATATATTAATTAATGCCTACAGTTTTGCAGTTTTACCCCTTTAAACATATTTCATAATTCTTGAGCATTTACTCAAAACTGAAGTTTTTCCCCTTTATTTATATTTCTTCATTTCTGCAGCATTTACTCCTTTTCTCACCATTTTAACTGCATTATAGCTGCAGTTATTTCCCTTGGATAATATTTCTTAATTTCTACAGCATTTACTTCTTTTCTCATTCACAATATCACACAAGAGCAACCCATAATTCTTTACAAATTGTCCTTCCATATTTTATCTCATTTAAGATGACCAGACCTCCTGAAAGCAGGTCTGTGCCTTTAGTGTAGGACCTGGCCAGTCTGCACATCTCTAAAGCCTGGCAAGACATTCAAATAGCTTCTCAAGTCATTGATCTAACTAAAGATCCATTTAAATGAGCATTGATCATTTGCAGATTCATTGAAAGACATGTCAGTTGCTCAAAATTGAATTCAGGCACAAAGACAAAACATGATAACTGTACTTTAAAAAGGTTGACCCTAATATATATTTTGAGCATAAATTAAAGGATATTTTGCAATGTCTAACACTCACATACTAACCTATTTCTTGGCTTTTTTTCAGAATTCTTGTGTTGGTGGTTGTGTGGACAGGTATGTTAAGTTTAATCAGCGTCTAATGTTGACATTCATGGAATTTCAAAATGCTAAACAAGAGGCTACAGTAAAAGAATTAGAGAAAGCTGCTGCTGAAGGAAGGACTCCAAACATTCCAGGTATCGCACAGGAAATGGCTTCACAAGCCGGCACTACTCTACCTGTTTCAGGGAGTCCCCCAACTCAAGATGTTCAGTCTTGATAGAAAACTTATCTGTGTGCTTGAAGCACTTGTGATATTCAAAGACTTTGACAGCGTAGGATAGTGTGGATTGTGACAGAAGCAGGTGCACAGCCTATACTATGTAAGGGAAAATACTCTTAATAGTTTAAGAAAAATATGAATCATGGATTGTCTCCCTTTGTACAGAAAAACTGTTCATGCTCAGATGTGGATGATTTTTTTCTGGATAATCATAGTGTTATTCAATTTATGGTAAATTATGTTATATTATATGTTTATTGTTTTTGATACTAGAATTGTTATTTGAAGGGTCTTTGTGGAAGACCCTGCAATATGTCAGCACAGTGTTTACACTGCTGACTATTTATATAAATGTATAGTTTATATTTTTGTCATAGACTTTTCATAAATTATGTGATAGATGTTCCTTGTAACAAATGTCCTGGAAACGACTTCATTTGTGCCATAAACAGTCTGTGTAAATTGGCATGTTTAGATATTTCTATTTGACTCTGTGCGTAAAGGTCATTTTAATTAAAATGGATTTTAACTCAAGAGATACAGTCTTATTATAATCCTGTGTGTTGGTTATAGTGTAATCATATTTTATTTGTGATTAATCTTCTGTAATTTATTTTGTACTATCAATATGTAAATGAAGGTCTATGAAATATTGTGAAAAAGAAAAGAAAAAAGAGTTTATTTGTTATTATTGTGTTATTATTGTAATCCTTGACAATCATACGGAACAATGGTCTTTTGAGAAGTACACTGCTTACAACAATTTAATGGAGGAAAAAACTGTTTACAGCTCGATGCTCTTGGAAAAAAACTTCATATCTGTTATAATGAACACCCTTGCTAATGGAAACGAGTATAAAGGTTCAACACATCCAAAAATACGTAATAAGTTCTGTTTATTTATTTTACTTTTTACGCTTCTTTGGGACAGATGAGCTTTGTTTGTTGACTATCATCTGGCGCACACAGCACGTACTTTGCAGAAGTATATCCGTTTACTTTGAAAGTTGTTTGTATTACAAGTGATTTTTTTTGTTCAATCACAGAGATTTACTATCACGTCTGTCAGAGCAGAGCGGAGAAGTTACTCTGATACAAATATACCATGACTACGAAATTAGTGTTTTTTTTTCGTGAAATTGTACTTACTGTGCAATGGCTTGCAAAACGTGAACATTTCATACATCTTTTCCGTTCCAGGTTAAACGTACAATGTACTTATTATCATTATATATATATATATATATATATATATAATGTACTTATTATCATTATATATATATATATATATATATATATATATATATATATATATATATATATATATATATATATATAAACAACAACAAAAAACACATACCAAAATCCTCATTATATATATATAAACAACAACAAAAAACACATACCAAAATCAATCTCGTTAAATTGGTTAATATGGCTAGAGACTTTTATACAAATTCAAATACAGCTCTGTGATAGGGCCTAAAGTTGTTTTTTTTTAATTTAATATGTTCACGATATATATCATTTGTGTACTATTTCTCAAATATTTTTTTGGGTCACTTTAGTAAGTTATTATCTAGAATTAGGCTCTACGCTTGTTACTATAAATAAAGTTTAAATACGTTTGGGTGGCGCGGCAGCAACGAAACATAGATAAAGTCCGCTTATTTGAATTTAACGGTTCGTTTAAAGAAGCCTATCTCAGTTTTCTTGTCCTCGTGGCAAGACATTAATGTGTATTTGAGATGATTTTAGATTGAGATAAAGACGTCGTGTTTGATGATATAACTTACATAGAAAGTGCCGCTACAACCCAGAGGGGACACGGGTACAAATCTTTAACATTGTATAACTTTCAACACCGCCGAAGACAGATCTATAGAGACGATACACTGGTTATTTTACTATAAGATATGTTTATTGTAAAATAAAATGAATTCTGCTAGGTATGTATGTTGTCCTTGAAAGTCGACCTTTTAAGTAAAAATAATTATTTTATAGGGACAATCCTGGAGTGCAATCAAGATGTATCAGGTCCGGATGGACCTTGTGCATTGAGGTATTTCGATGATTCTTTAAAGTTATGCTCTCTCGATATTTCAAAATATCAAGTAAGACACTAATTTATAGAATGCTTGTATTAATCAACGAGAGGAAAAAAAGCTTCTGTTAAATTATTTGGTTCGTTTAAACTTACCGCCCTACAAATATTTGTCCCTCTAGCAAGACATTAATGTGTATTTGAGATGATTTTAGATTGAGATAGAGACGTCTTGTTTGATGATATAACTTACATAGAAAGTGCCGCTACAACCCAGAGGGGACACGGGTACAAATCTTTAACATGGTTTAACTTTCAACACCTACGGAAAAAAAGACTATATCTTTGATCTTGGTAAGCTGCATAGTGAGTTTTTCAAGCAATGAAAGCCCTGATTGAATTGACTATATATATTCAATTTTAGATTTGAACATTGAAAAATATAAGCAATGTTTGAAATACTTTTAAAGGGAAACTGTAATTAATTACTGGGCCAAAATCCAACCCATACAAAATCTCCCACATGTGCTTAAGTGCACGATGTCCCTTTATCTCCTTAAATGTTGCAATAATCGAATGTCTTTTTATAAAATTCTATCAAAATATATTCAGCTGTTAATTGCAATTTTTATTCTTTTCGGAATATATTTTTGTATAATTTTGTCTTCATGAGAAAATAAAAATCTTTTATTTGCTTAATTTAAATGTACAAACTTGATCAGTGAGAAGAATGACTCGGGCGTGTGCGTGAGTTTTGCAATATACAATAAGGCATCAATTAGTTGGTCGTATCCATATCTGATATACCAATCGGAACACCTCGACTATTATTAATGAGAGCCCTTATCCGAAGTTCGGCGGAAAGGGCCGAGAAGATACGATTGCTTAGTACATTGTGACGCGGAAAACTTTTGAGATATTTTTAAAATAAATGTTTAGTTGTTATATTTTGAAAACATAAATACATCAGGGTCTTTCAAACAGTATTCTATCTTAATGACCCTGTACAGATGTATTTAATTTATATTTAAATCGAACTTTAACGATATTCTGAGACATAATTTAATGTCCCAGCATAACTCGAAATAAATAAGCAGGCAGTATAGTAACACTTGTGAATATGGTAAAAATGTAGATATTTTTCGGTTAACTTGTTTGACTGACACATATTCTATGTTGTATTGTCGAAACTTCTGTTGAATTTTACTGTTCTTTTAAACTAACCGCCCTACAAATATTTGTCCCTCTAGCAAGACATTAACGTGTATTTGAGATGATTTTAGATTGAGATAAAGACGTTGTGGTTGATGATATAACTTACATAGAAAGTGCCGCTACATCCCAGAGGGGACACGGGTACAAATCTTACACAAAGTATAACTTTCAACACCACCCGACAACAGATCTGAAAAAAGACAAGAATGTATCTTTGATCTTGGTAAGCTTCTTAGTGAAAATTTCAAGCAACGAAAGCCATGATTTAACTAACTGTAACCTTAACCCGAAAAGATATGATGACATTGGACGATCGATTTGATTTATTTCAGAAGCATTTCAATGTAATTTCATATTGTTATATTTCAATCTTTAATCATTCTTTATATTTAAATGTTATTTTTTTTTTTTAATTTTATTGAATGATAAGCTCACTAGAGTTATTTTCTGTTTCGTCCCGTTCTTTTCCATAATAAAGTTGCAATTAAAATCTCTGGTTTAGATAGTTTTCTGCTTTAAGAGCAGAGCTCTTTCAAAAGAAAATCCATAATATAGTTTTATAAGTGAACGGATAAAATACACAATGTAGATTGTTTCTCTCCAAAGGTTACAGTTAAAATTATTGCTACAGTTCAATTTTAGATCGGTAGCGGTAGCGCATACTGTGCGTGTACCGTGCAATATACATGGTGTCATCTTGATTAATTAATTAGTTGATTCAGAGCTTCCGTTAGATAGATTAACGCGTGTCCCAATATACGATAAGAGGAATTCTCCAAATTTAAAGAATTCATTAATTGATTATCCATATTTACATATTTATACACGTATATTTTCTTCATTTCCATTAGGCTAAGCCTAATACTATTTTGTTGTTAATTTATGTCCTTTGAACAAATATGCTATTCAAAACAAAAACATAACCTAATAATGCACTTGACATGCTTTTTAATTGTGAATGTGAGGGTTTCTTTTCAGTGAAGCAGACAACAGTATTTAAGATGTGCAGGGTATAAAGCCTTGCTTTAAACTGGATCCAAGTTCTGTTCTGTTTTGTCATTGTCAACAACTACATAATTCTATGATTCTAAAGTTTCAATCACATTTTTTTCTCCAGTAAATTAAGATGCTGATTTTTAAATACAAGACTAATTCAAATACAATTTTCAGAATTAGGAAAGTTTCACGTCTGCAATTGCATTTGTTGACTTCGTTACTTTAATGCTTGATTCTTTTTCTAAAGATTTCAGTCACACATAAATGTTTATTCTGAATATAATCAGAGACTTGTATACAAATATAGCTCTGTGATATAATTTACAAATTTTGAAAGATTGACTGTCAAATTAAAGTTTATAGGATGATGTTCCATTTAAAGTTCATTTTCTGTTTCGTCCTGTTCTATTCTGCTATAAAGCAGGGACCTTAATTTACATAGGTCCGTGTATAAAGTGATAAAATTAAAATATCATATGATTCTTCAACATCACAAAACCTAGAGTGAATGGTTTGCTGCTTAAAGTTATAATGCAAAAGGAAAGCTCTTGCCTGCAGATGAGCCAAACTTTTCCAACATAATCTAACTTGAGAAAGATATACTAAGATTATAAAAAAGTAAAAAGATTCAAGTAAAACTCTTATGTTATGTGCAGTTAATGATTGATTTTGCAGTATTTATCACCATATCTCTGCTGCGTGACTAACGCAGTAACGTCTATTTTAAACAAAAATAGACCTTACTGCGTTAGTCACGCAGTAGAAATTTTATGCATATTTTGACCACTAGTTGGTAATTTAAGTGGATTGTAAATGCCGCTTCACCTCACAATATTTTACTTTTCAAAACATTCTCAATATTTTAATGAAAATAGCATGAATCTGGGTGCATACTGTTTTAATGTATTTTAATAGGTTATACTTTGAAAAAGGCAACGATTACAACTCAAATAAACTCAAATATATAAACAGATTGTTTCTTTTCACCATAGTTTATTCACAGGCAAAGAGTTACAGTTAAATAATTGCTACAGTTCAATAAAAGATCGGTAGGGTACTTGATTAAAACAGTAGCGCAGACGTGTGCGTGAGCCGCGCAATATACAAGGTGTCATCTTGATTAACTAATTAGTTGATTCAGAGCTTCCGTTAGATAGATTAACGCGTGTACCAATATACAAGGTGACACCATGGACTTTAATTACAGTAATGAAATTCCGTGGTGACAGTAAGATAAGGAACTTTTCTGAATTTAAAGAATTCAATAGTTGGAAATATATGTCTATTTTCTCCATCTCCATAACAAGAAGGCTATGCTTAATACAAATTTAATCGTAATGTCCTTTGAACAAATATATCCAATAAACACAAACATAAATTTCAACAAATATATTCAATTAACAGATATTTAAGTTTGAGGAAATATATCCAATTACCAAAAACATAACTTAACAACAAGCGCTTGACTTGCTTTTTACCGGGAACTTTAATGCTAATGAATTCCAAATAGTTAACAAATTTGAAAGATTGACAATCAATTGAAAGTTAAGAATGTCTTATATCATAATATTGTAAATCCACGTGTCATTTTAAAATAAAGAGATAAACAAAGCGTCATTAAACAACATTAACAAATTAATTAAAGTCCCTTGATTACTGATTAAATGTTGTTGTTTCAACTTAAGTGTCATGCACGTGTACCACTGACAAATAACACGAGCTCGTACACGTATCCGGTTCATATGACACGTGTGTAATCACACGAGGATGACACCATTTATTAATAACAAGAAACAAATACCAGTCTGACAATTATCTGAATGTAATAAAACAACAATTGAAGAATATGAAGGCCTGCTTTAAGAAATCTAAAGGAATGAAATATTTTGTTAATTCCGACAATTAACCTGACAAGGCTCTACCATTAACTACACATATCATCTATTTTTACATAATCAGTACATAATTATATAAATGTACATTTGTACTTTAAATATATGATTCAGGCGTTATAAGCCCGAATATCAGGCGTAGTAAACCTGAAATATAGGGTGAGCCTTAAATTCGTGAGTTATCGTTTAGCAATATAATGATGACTATTTCTATAGAATAGTCTCTGTTATTTGGGGAACAACTTATACCCTGCCCTGGTTATGACGTAGGTACTGTATCTACGTCATATCCTTTTAACGCTGGCGTCGAATGTTGTAACAATGGAAGAAATGAATTGTTGAAAAAACCCACCCGCCCTCCTCGGTCAATTATGAGTGTGAAGTGTCAAAGATTTGAGTTTGAATTTAATACTAGCGTCATGCTTGTTTCGTTGTTTCTGGCCTCTTTTGATATGTTTTCAGATTGGCAAACATAAGCGACGTGTTTCAAGACAGCTAGCCGGAAGAGGTATCTTTAGGAATACTGCTTGGGCCAAAACCACCAGCAGAGAGAATTCGACAACGGTGCGACTCCAGAGATGTGTTCTATGAACTTTCAAATACTAGATTTCACTTGTTGTGTCTGCTTAATTTGCATTTTGCGGCCGGCGAATAGACATTTTGTGATACTGGCGATACTGGTTTCTGCTTCCCAGAACCAATTTCGCGCAACAGTGTCAATGCTGTGTTGTTGCTCATATACATTTGTGAAAATTGACTATTTTGTGAATGAAGAATTGAAAGACTAGTATTGCTTGAACAGCTTTGATCAATGATTTTCTAGAACATACTGTTCCAAAAAGCTATACAGTTTGTTCCATTTGCTTGTTTTGATTTTGTGTCATTTGTTTGCTTTGCTATGGATGCCCTAACAGGGTTTTGTATGCCCGGTATCCAAACCTTTTGGCTTTTATTAATGGAGTCGTGCCCATAAAATGCCAAAGATTAACTAAGACATTACTCAGTGAGATAAATTACATATGCCACTATGTATGACTATAAAATAAAATTAGGTAAAGTATGATATCGTTTTGTTGTTGTCCCTAATAACTCATAAAAAACACACAAATTTTTTTCTCTTTCTAAAAGTGATATTTACGCTGATACTGTTTAAAATATACTGAAACCATGGCAAGTTCCACTCGTATTTAACGTTAAGATGTACAAGAACAATTCTAACCTATAACCAGTTTTGAATGTGCTACCGTGCGCACTGCACCGGATGCATTTTGTTCATACATTTTTTTCTAATTTTATTTCAAAATTTGTACTCCTTCATTATGGTGCCCATGGCATTTTTTAAAAACCTTTGTCGGTGTTTAATGTGTGTATTCGATACCGCTATAATGTTGTTAAAGTCATTGTCCCTCTTATCAACCTTCTTTCAAAGCCCCCTAAGGTCACCCAAGGTCATTCATTAATGTGAGAACTTTATTTTGCTATTTTTGTTTAGTTTTAAAGCAATATGCCTCCAGATTCATGCTAATTTTGATGAAAATTTGTGTTGTTTTTTTTTTTAAAAAATGAAATTTGTCATGTGAACAAATCTACATTGCAAACAGCAATAAAAAATACAAAAAGGAAAGAAAAATAAGTCAGAATATGCAAAAAAAGGCCTTACTGCGTAAGTCACGCAGTAGAAATATTTGTATTAATACTACAAAATTAGTAATTACTGGCACATAACATGTAAATTACTGAATATCTTAGAACCTTTTTCTCATGGTTGATTTTCTTAAAATATTTTGGTCCATCTCCTACTCGAAGCTTTAAATCATTACATGTTTATTAATATGTTTCAGCTAATTGTGTTCCTTATTCAATATAATATTATTTACAATAATTATAATAACTTGTTGTTGTTGTTGATGATGTTGTTTTTACTGCTGCTGCATTATAATTGTTGGGTTGCTTTTCCTTATGGGTTCTCATAAATGTGGATTTCCTACATATTTCTTACATTAAAACAAAGTTTAAGAAGAAACATAAGAATTTCTAAATTAATAGATTCTTTTGCATCGTGGACCTGGTACCATAGCCTTAACATTTTTTTACTTTCTAAATTTAATTATTATGTTGATTTTACTTTACCTTGCTGGGAAAATACGCCACGGCAGAAAATTAAAATCGTCTTTAAAAGTAAACATGTTTAAACATTTCTATTATCAAATGACGCTGGGCTGTTACTATTTCTATCAACAGTATAAAAGGAAATCATGGAAATCATGCGGAATTAGATTCCGGATTAAACCCATCGTTTATTTTTTCATGCAGTTCCATTAACATTTTGTAGTTTACAATTGCAATGGGAAATATCATGTCTGTTATTTGGGGAAAAGGTTCTATTTTATTTCACAACAAAATTTCATTCATAGTTTACGCAGAAACTTTATCGGCGAACTGTTTGCTTCTGGCATATGGCAAATTACGCAAGTAGGCGGAGCCACATTTAACCGGAGGCAGCGCAAGTGTTTTATTGGCTAAGCGTCTCTCTGATGACGCGCCGTGATTGGCTCCTGTGATTTATTATTCTTTACCTGTTTTGCATATAAGAATCTGCATAATGTCACAATTCCATATTTTCGTGTTTGCAAGAATCTTTATCAGATATTGTCTTCATAATTATTGTTTCTTGTATCTGGCGTTCAGGGTTGAAAATTATCAGTTTTAAATCACTCTGATCGGTTCTGTGTTTTCCGAGAGCGAAGGACAGTTATTGGAAACTGCAAAACACGCGGAAGGCATATTTTCTAGCATAATTCGCACCAGACAGAGAGTGGTTTATTTCAAAGTGACAAACAGACATTCTAAGAACAAGATAAGAGAAGGGTTTCATAGAGACAGCCTATTATGAGTCTCAGTGTTGGAGCATACGAGTGCGGGTACGGATATCCCGGCACTATGGGTCTGTCGTCGGCGTCGGCGCAAGGATACTATGGTGCTCATTATCCGGCACCAGAGATTCAAACCTATCAGGATTATACTGAAAGAGACTTATACAACAGTTGGGTTCTGAGTTCAAGCACTAATCAACAAATGTCACCGGAATCGTACGGCAATGTGTCGGGAACTCCGTCGCCGACGGCGATGAGTCAGTATGGATATTCGGTTGCGGAGACCATGCAGCATATGTCTCAATGGCGGGATTTTCAAATGACCGACGGAGAGTTAGCTTTGGCACACAACATTCCAGTTTCAGAGCTCGGCCAGTATGAAGCTTACACAAATGTTTATGGTGATCGATGCCTAAGGCGAAGGACTTCAGCTAACAGAAAAGAACGCCGACGCACTTTAAGTATTAACAATGCATTTTCCAATCTTCGTGGTTCCATTCCAAACGTGCCGTCGGATACTAAACTTTCTAAGATCAAGACTCTAAGATTAGCAATTAGTTACATCTCATATCTGAATGAAATTCTTGAGAAAGGAGACTCCGAACTGGCTCAAACAGGGTTCAAAGCTGACATTTCACGGAAGAGGGAAAGAAGAGTTATGCCGACGGTAACAGAAAAGAAACCAACCGACTCATGTGTAAGTATCTTTGAATGTTTCTTTGAATTTTTTTTTAATTAAGATTTTTCATGATCTATCGTGCTAATATTTCAAATATACAAGGTCTAAAGTTGACATAATGGAGCAGTATTATTTGTCATGTATCTAAATAATGTATTTCAGTGACTCTATTTTCTTTGGATTAACAAACTGAAAATAATCGCATTTGTTGTTGAATAAGACTTTGTAAAAAATATTTAATACACATTTTTCCCAGGATCATTAGACATTTTCATGACATTATTTTCATTGGTATAATGTACCAATAAATAAAACATAGTCATATTGTTTTCATAAGTATCTTTTACAGTCAAAGTGTATCCACCTAATTAACATATAAAACTTTTAAAAGTTAGATTTTTAGATCCGATAAATTGGGTAAATGACGTTTATTTAGTGTTTACAAATAAACAACCAGTCTTTATTACGGGGGACACCCCCTGGGGCCACGGGGAGATAACCATCCGCCCTATGTTCTAACTTTATCCAGGACGATCAAATATTTCATGTAATTTGCTCCGCTTGATTTTATGGCAATAATACATTAGATAATTTGTAAAAACGTTTTAACGTTGTTTACAAATAACGTCATGCTATAAATCAAACGTTACGTCAATTCAACTGTGATATTTGAAAAAAATGAATTCACTTTGAAAATTTGCGGCATAATAAAATAACATAATAAATAAATATCTAAGAATAATCAAAACGTTTTTTTCATTGAATAATTGTTGTTGTAAATAGTTTTGAACATATTTTTCAGAATGATTTTATCATAAAAGAAATTGGCGTTCATATTTTTGCCTTTTTCTTTGTTATGCAAATGGGAGCCTTATTAAAGCCAATTTTTCAAACATTTTTATTTATTTGCTAATTCTTTGATAATTTTCGGTGATGAATAGTTTTTAATTCGGTTATTTAAGTTGAAGTTTCATACTTTATAGATATTCTTTGATTTATTTTAAACATACTTTTACTTATATATTATAGCATCTTTTATATTATATAATGTAGTATTCGTATTCGAAAATATAAGGTTTGAAGTTTCAGATAAATAATATTAATGTATAGCATAGATTGTAGTTAATGCACCTACCTACCTAACATTTTTTTTAATCTCCTAAAATTAAAGCATTTGACAAGAACTCGAAGATTATCATCGGAAATGCATTTACTTGACTGTTAAAAAAAAGAATTCTGAAGCATTTTATAAGAAAAAATATGTTTAATAATGTTCCTTGTCAAAAATGAATGATGCATCAGATAGTCTTATCAATATTATTCAATTCATTAAAACGATAAAACCCTAAAAAACTGCATAAAAATAAATCAACAATCACAAAAAAGAGAGAAAAAAAGAAGACACACATGTGGTCAATTACGGTTTATTTTTTATCTCCCTTGATTTTTTTGGTTCTTGTTAATGATACTTTATTGATATAATTATATTGAGAGCGTATTTCACGGACAATTGGCATCTTCCATCTATGAAAAACATAAATTGCTATCTAAAAGGATTATGCTATATAGATCAACCAAAGATTATCCAGAAAAGAAAAAAAAGTAGTTCCGTGCTTCAGAGATTACGAATATGATACCTCTATGATTGATAACTCTGTAAAATACACGGGAACGATTTCCATGATAAATGTGTTTATTTGTTACAAGTTTTATCTAGATCTTTGATGTTCCTTCGAAAATTTGATTTTCGATTTAATTCAGAAAAATGACATGCCAAAATCAAATCGATGAAGTTGCTTTGATTTCCCACCAGGGGGCGTGCACTAAACCGTCAAGGGGTCGTTTCTCGTGTAACTGATACAGTGAGCATTTAGGCGCCTAGTCCCTAATCGGCGAACGTCGATTATTAGGCCTGATATTAATTTGATTATTTACCGGCATACGACCACATTTCCATCTGGATGAATGATGGCGAAATTAAAAAGACACAACAGTGTCATATCATGTTTTAATGCCGATCTGTTCTCGTTTTCATTTGATATTTTCTCGGATGATCTTGACAATTCCATGAGCTGTTCTAGCCATTATGTGTGGAAAGTGGTGTCGATCATTTCTGAATTTTTTTAATTTCTTTTCATTTTTTTTATAAGAAATTTAGAAATTTTTCATTTGCTGTATAAAATCTAAAATATAGTAGACTCCTATGTTAATTCAGACTATAAGTATTGATATTATTTCTATTTTTTATTTTATTTTATTTTTCATTATTTCTTTGTTGTAATATTTTTATGGGGGTGGGGTGGCAATTAAATGTCTCATATGATTACACCGCTGAATCAAATTTATATTAAAATATATTAAAATCAAAGGCTTGTTTTTGAAAATCATTCACTTTAAAACAAATAGTAGTATTTTCATTTATTTAAATGTAATAATAATGCACATTCAATAGCATGGAATCAAATGACTTTTCGCTTTTCCTCCCGTTTTTTTCGGGAAAAAATCGACACATTAAGCAAAGGCAATTAATTTATATTGTCTTAGTAAATTAGACACTACGCTTTGTTCATTTATGTAAAATTAGATTTATTTATATTCATTTGATATTTATTAATCTTAATATGAAATAATAGCCAACGCAATAGACACAACACGTGCTCTTATTCTTGTGAACAAATTGATAGCTTTTATAATTTATTTTAGACGAAATTTACGCTAAATTGGCGGTGTCCCGCGCCCATCATTTAGACAATTTAGAAGGAGTGAATGACAACAACTATATGAATTACTCCTTTAACAACAATTTAAAATCAGTTTCGGACTATACGCATCATTTGGTCACGTGCTTCCGGCACGCGCAACATCTGCGCGTAAACATGGCGGCTATCTGAAAGTTTTCTTTAGTAAATGCTATCATTGTATCGTAATGTGATTATCGATAATTATCGTAATGAATATTTAGTGATAATATCGTCCAGTCTACGTAAACAGTAGCAGGTTTCGTAAACAAGCATTAGTTAATGATACTGATGCATATCAAACTTTCTGCTAACAAGATCAGATTGAAAAATGATACAGACATTATAAGACATATGATATTCTATGTTGCCGAAATGTAAAGTACTAAAATGTCTACGCCTATTTAGAATCCATCAGTGCAAAACCATAAATCCATTAATACGTACATAGCTTCTCATGTAAAGTCTGAAACCTCGAGTACATTAAGAAAACGTGAATAGTTAAGATATGCATGCCCTACGCCACCGAAATTCCGAACAAGCAAAGATATCATAGGTCCTGTCGAGTCAAATTTGAAAAGGCAATTGAAACATAAATGAACCAAGTGACCGACCCGTCAACTGCTTATAATATTTCATGTAAAACAGTCATTTTCTGAAAAGGATATTTTCAATATATCATACAATTATCATAGCTATATTATTCTATTTATTTGTAGTAGTGCATTATTTATAATTTTAAAATTTATTTCTTGTATATTTTTAGGATTCTGAAGATTCGAGAGACAGTACCGGAAGTTCAATTAATTCTAGAGACGCCACCGGAAGTGACAGTAGAGCGAACTGCAGTGAAGAAAATAAATCAAATAGCCCATGTGACTCTAAAATGAAAGGGCGAACCGGATGGCCACAGGAGGTTTGGGCTTCTGAACTGAAATTGTCTCCAACTCATATGTCTACCGATATTCCAGCAACCGGAACATCATGACCATGCGAGGGCAGCAAAAATCGGTTACTGTAAGCAACACGCGCTTAGCATCACGTTGTGATACTAGTGTTTGAACTGTGCCATTAGTTAGTCAAGATATCTGAAAAAAGACGCCATAAAGTGACCAAGAACTGTCTCTGTCCTTCGGATGGGAAATAACATTATATGAGAGAAAATGTTGATAAATCACAAATCCAGTCTTGGACTTTTTCGTGCAATTAAGAAACATTTCGGTAATTGATGTTTCTTTATTTATTTTTGGTAACTGATTGATTCTGTTGAAGATTAGGAACTATTTCCATTCCTTTCCGTTTAAAAAATCACTTTTCCAATAATTCATTTGTGCCAAAATTGTTTGTTTATAAGTATATATAATGTGTTGTAATGTCATATCACATTGCGACTGTTAATCTGCATTCTTCAAATTATTCCATTTTAATATTGAACAATAATTATATTATTCCACGTGGCCACAATTCACAGATTTCATATCAAAAATCGTGCGAGAATTTCCCAGGCTATTCTATACAAACAATAAGAAGTTCTTCCCTGCTTCAGACCCAATGACAACCGTTTCTTTGATAAATTCCAACTTTTGTTTATAACAACTTTGTAATTATACGAGGATCTGTCAAAATTGGCGTCTAGCTGAAAACACACGGAGAAACCGTGCTGTATATTTAGAAACATTGTTTTTTATCAGAAAATGTAAAGATATGATCCCGTCAAATTTTATCTCAAGTTAGGACATAGACCTCACACAATTCCACAGAAGTTTTCATGTTTTGAAATGTAAAATGTTTGTAATACTGAAATTGATATATTTATCAGAACAAAAATAACCCTGCACAATATTTTAACTGTTTGATGATGGTTTTTAGGGTATAAGATTTTTGGTTTATATGATGTTCAGACTAAAATTCGTCTGACAGTTTCAGATATTTTCTCCATCAGCGTTTGTCAAAGGTTTATCACGTGAAAAAAGTTGTTTTAATGGGTTGATAATATAATCATAATGATAGTGTAATTTTATGAATTCATCATCATCATCATCATCATCAACATCATCATCATCACCATCACCACCAACAACAACAGAAACACAACCATCTTTATAACATCAACAACATCATGTTCATCATAAAAAACACCACCATCATTTTCATCGTTGTTTTCATCATCATCACTTTTATCAATGTCATCATTATCACCATTATTTCCGTCATCATCGTCATCATCATCATGTCAGCCTTACCACCATTACCATCTATGTATCAATCATTAGCACTTTTGAATGCCATAAATGTTTTAATCATCTTGTAAATTTTGTGTATGTCCATATGCTGCGATTGGTGCATTATTGTGCAATAGTCACAATCATTTTTGTATGAAATGAAAATTTATTGTAATTAGTCTGAAAACGAACTTACACCATGTACAAAATAGGACTTGATATTAACTTGAAAAAATGTAAAAACAAAACTGGGATACAACTTACATTTTGTATAGATTGGTAAATTCAATGGTAAAATGTAAAAACTGGGATACAACTAACATTTTTGTACAGATTGGTAAATTCAATGGTAAAATGTAAAAACTGGGATACAACTTACATTTTTGTACAGATTGGGTAATTCAATGGTAAAATGTAAAAACTGGGATACAACTTACATTTTTGTACAGATTGGGTAATTCAATGGTAAAATGTAAAAACTGGGATACAACTTACATTTTTGTAAAGATTGGGAAATTCAATGGTAAAATGTAAAAACTTGGATACAACTTACATTTTTGTAAAGAATGGGAAATTCAATGTTAAAATGTAAAAACTGCGATACAACTTACATTTTTGTACAGATTGGGAAATTCAATGGTAAAATGTAAAAACTGGGATACAAATTTCAATTTGTAAAAAAGTGGGAAATTCAAAGGTAAAATGTAAAAAACTGGGATACAACTTACAATTTGTAAAAAGTGGGAAATTCAATTGTTAAATGTAAAAACTGGGATACAACTTACAATTTGTATAAAGTGGGAAATTCAATGGTAAAATGTTAAAAACTGGGATACAACTTACAATTTGTATAAAGTGGGAAATTCAATGGTAAAATGTAAAAACTGGGATACAACTTACAATTTGTATAAAGTGGGAAATTCAATGGTAAAATGTAAAAGCAACTGGGATACAACTTACAATTTGTATAAAGTGGGAAATTCAATGGTTAAATGTAAAAACTGGGATACAACTTACAATTTGTAAAGAGTGGGAAATTCAATGGTTAAATGTAAAAACTGGGATACAACTTACAATTTGTATAAAGTGGGAAATTCAAAGGTTAAATGTAAAAAAAAACTGGGATACAACTTACAATTTGTATAAAATGGGAAATTCAATGGTTCAATGTAAAAAAACAACTGGGATACAACTTACAATTTGTATAAAGTGGGATACAACTTACAATTTGTATAAAGTGGAAAATTCAATGGTAAAATGTAAAATCTGGGATACAACTTACATTTTTGTATAGATTGGGAAATTCAATGGTAAAAAAACCAACTGGGATACAACTTACATGTTTGTATAGATTGGGAAATTCAATGGTAAAAAAACCAACTGGGATACAACTGACATTTTTGTACAGATTGGAAAATTCAATGGTAAAAACAACTGGGATACAACTTACATGTTTGTATAGATTGGGAAATTCAATGGTAAAAAAACCAACTGGGATACAACTGACATTTTTGTACAGATTGGAAAATTCAATGGTAAAAAAACCAACTGGGATACAACTTACATTATTGTATAAATTGGGAAATTCAATGGTCAAAAAACTGGGATACAACTTACATTTGTGTATAAAATGGGAAATTCAATGGTAAAATATAAATAAAAAAACGGGGAAACAACTTACAACTTGTATAGATTGGGAAATTCAATGGTAAAATGTAAAAAAATTGGATACAACTAACATTTTGTTAAGGTTTCAAAATGTAAAAAGAAGAACTGGGACTCAATTACAATTTTTTGTACATTAGAAAATTGGAAGATAAAGTGTAAAACTTACATTTTTGTACACATAACGGAAGTTTTGGTTGACTGTAAAAACTGTAAATACATTGTACATGTATATGAAATAATGTAAAGTATTCAAATGTAAAGAAATATTTTATTTAAATTTGATAAACAAAAATTAAATGTGTTTGAATAATAAAGTGTTTTATATATTTGATGGGTAATTTGAAAGAAGAAAACCTTTGTATTACTGTTTCATTATTATTTTACATGGAAATGCAATTTGTCTTTGAAATACTTGTTGTAATTTGAAATGTTTTAGTTCTAAATTCAAGCACATTCAATTGTTTTAGTAATTTTGTATTTTAATGTTCGTGTGTATGTGTTAGTGCAGTGGACACACATATGTGTATTTTTAGTCATTTATTTATTGAAATAATAATGTTTTGTGTAAATTTGTGAAATATGTTATATATTTGTTATGGTTGTTTGGAAATAGTTTATTTTTTATTTTAAATAAAAACCGAATGAAATTTTATTGAATAAAATTGTCTGATTTAAACATAAAACTGTTTCTGTTGTTCTTTTATATCATAATATGGTATATTATATATTGGCGGTGCACTGTGGGATTAAACCCCCATCTTAATGGCAGTAAGAAACTAAATTCCATTTGTATTCAAGTAATATTTTAATTCCCATGAAAATAATTTCATATACAAATTTCAGACAAACAATAAATGTGGCATCAACGTTCAAGTTGTACGATGTAAGAAAAGGTTTAGAAAAATCAGAACTCACTTGCCCTGTATATTTTATTATATAATTTAAATGTTTATATAATTCATTCATATGCAAAGAAAAACTGTAGATGTGACTGTACTGTGTGAGTAAATTTTAAACTAGCCCGACTTCTGTATTTAGTTATATGATACAAAATTTTATACAAGACTTTCAGTCATTTATTTACAAGTTTCAGGGGAAAAAACAAGAAAATAGTGACATGGAAAAGGTGTGTGTGTGTGCGGGGTGGGGGGGGGGTCAGAAATCCCCCTTCCTTTTGTATTTAGTTCCATATACAAATTTCAGACAAACAATAAATGTGACATAAAAGTACAAGGTGCCTTGTGTGAGAAAAAATTTAATCGACCTCACTTTTATTTTCAATAACAATGTATTTAAAATTGTATTCCTTTAATGTAAAATATTACAATACATTGAAATTTAAATTTTCCGCAATAATGTGCAATTCCTCTAAAATGTAGACAGTAATATGCCCACGAGAGAGAGCATTAAAATGTTTAAAATGTATTCCGAGAATTCAGTGGCGTCAATAAAAAATAAAACGAAACAAAATATTGCATTCATGATTGCTAATCATACAAACAAAGTATTTTTTAGAATCAAGATTTATAAGGTTTAGAAATTAAGCACATTTTGTAATATCACAAAAATATGTGGTCTTGTGAGTCATAAGAAAATCATACAAGTGAGTTGTTGTTGTTGTTTTTGTGAAGTTTGTTAATTGTATTGGTCAATCAACATATAATCAGTGATGTATATGTGATAATCTAGCTCCGTGATATGATGAAAAGAACACGTCTTTGACTCCCATGAAAAAAACATACAAAGTTTACATTTCATTCTAAAATGGACTCACTCAAGTTGTTTGACATGAAGAGACTAGAAATATGTTTTTTCAAGATTTGTCTACTATTTGATAAACACCAACTTGTGTGAAAAGTTTTAGATCATTCGCTCTCTCAAATTTTCTAGAATAATCATATTAATTGTGCAAAATGACCTAAAAATGATAACGTTTAGAACACATTTGACTAAAAAAACACGCTAAGAACAACTGCTAAGAACTGCACAAAAAGAAAAATCGATTTTCAATTTAATTCTTATATTTCTTTATAATCCTTTGTATATAATTCCCATTTATGAAGCCCGTTTGATATATGCAATTGCGATTTTAGGTTTTTGGACGTCAGATGAGTTCCTTTGAGTGAAAACTATATTTTATATTGTATTAGTTGTGCATGTTCATTAGAATGTATTAAAAACATGATTCAAAGCAATTAAAATAAGATCAAATTGAAATATTTAAAAGTACCAAAATACACATTTTTATGCATCAAAGAAATGACTTAGTTTTGTTTAGAAATGCAAATATGTATTCAGACAGTTTTAGATTGAAGTAGGGTCTTTAAGAACTGTTTACCATTATAACACATCTCTATTTCATAGAAAAGGCCTAAAAACAATTAAACAGCAAAAAACTAGTATTTACAATTTAAAACATGCATTTGTAAACTTGTTCAGGTCAAAAGTTTACCGGCAAAAACCCCTTGAAATTAAGATGAACACCTGTACGTGAAATAAAGAGAAGTTCAATCTGAAATGTATATATGCACCGCATGTAAGCAATGACTGTCGAATGATAAACACAGATGTTTGCCGTGTCATACACATTACAAACTATCTCATCCGGGCATTTTAGCTTTTTGCATCATTTCAATGGCGGGTCTCAGTGATACCATAATCTCATATCATTTGTATCATTCAAGAAACTGGTTTTGCTGAGTTTTGCTAAATTAACCTTATCATTAAACTGGGATTACGTCTCTGTATATACATGTATAAGAAGATTAAGACGGAAGATTATTGAAGGAAATGCATGTATGTGCAATTACAGAAGCAGGTCAAGTTATCAACAAAGTAATTCCAAGTTCCACGAAAGATCGGGGGATAAAACGTAAGAAAATTTGACGAATTAGCATTTTATTTGCACTCGATTATTTAAAGAAAGATGTAGAACAAAAAATAAAAGTTAAGTTTCCGAATATTCACAGACAACTGAATTAACCACTGACCTGGCTGCTGGAACCAAAAGATACGAGCCTTTGCCACCGGTATAGGGCCAGATCAGCCTGTGCAGTCTCACAAGGCTCTATTTAATGTTGATTGCTTATTTATTTGTATTTTTATATCTGCATCCCTTAAACATCAAACTGACTGTTCAAATTTCAAAGCAAGACAAAGTCCTTTTAGAAATTTAACAGATTAAGGATGAAACACCATTGCATCATTGTTTCGTCATAGAAAACAATAAACATGAATTTACACTAACAAATTATTCCACAAAAAGGCGTTGTCTGAGGAAAAAGGAGAGGTGGTCTTTGTTAGCAAATAATCTTCATAAATTAAGTTATTTTTGTCAGTGCCATTATTTGGGTAAGAGTGTGACATGCATTTATTGCTCGAATGTATATGGACCTTTATCGCAGGTAATTGTCTGATTATTAATACATATTGCGTCATTTTGGAAACAAGATGACGACTTAAAGTTTCTAATTATACCACGTGCAAAATTATTTAAAACATAGGTAAATAACAAAATGTCAATATAAATATTTACTTTGACAAAACACACAATTGCTGACGTTGAAAGTGGCTGACGCTTTCGACGAAAAGGTGACGACAAAATAGAAAAGATACCCATTGCAACAAAACAAAACAAAAAACCGACCAGATCATTATGTTTTCTTCCACCAGAAATGAACCCGTTCAGATGGCTGTTTCTGGCAATTAAATACCACACATCATGTATCTGCTTCACAGCTATATATCTAACACAATATGTTCACAGAATGAGCTATTGTTCAACAGAAGAAAAAGATATACCGACGTTATTTCATGAATAAAAACCTCGAAATTCCAGAGTAACTGAACACTTTCACTATCTCCAGGTAGCTATTAACGGGCTACGGTTGCGCGAGTGTGGCACCGTTTTAAATCGACACAATTCTTAATTTATCTCAATAGAAATGATCCTTTTCAATTTACAGGAACAATTTGGATACGCAGTGGCTGCAAACAGAACACGTTTTCCCGGCAGCGGTCTCATTGACCGTGAAAGATTTAAACTTATAGCCAGTCTTCCAGTCTCCTAAGTGATCATGATTATACTGCGCGTGTTTTTTGGCAAAAAAGGAGAGAGAGAAGAAGCTACTTCTTTCAGTACCCACGTGAATTCCATGATGTAGAGAAAATACCTAAATGATTCTGTTGGTAATATTTAAAAAAATCTCTAAAAACGCATATAAATATATTCTAAAGATTTGTCATCTATAAAAACCAGAAACTTTTATAACAAATATAGCTCTGTGATAAAAACATTTCGAACCTGTTTCATTTATGAAAGCAGTTATGTAAAATAGGCCATCAAGTTGTTTTCGCCAAATTTATACTTTACAATCATGTATCCTTGTCTAAAATAAGGTTCATATTTTTGACCGTCAATCTGCTGGAACTAAAAGTGATTAGCCTTTACCACTGGTATAGAGATACGACGACCTTCACGTCCTTCCAATCTCTATACTGTAGGTATGTAACTCAATTTTTGTCCGGGTGTTTGATTTATACAGATTTCATTTTAGGAAACTGTTAAGCTTATAGACATACCTGGAACCAGCCAGTACTGAGCATTGAATGGAAAGTTACTTGCCTAAGGAAATAACAGCTTGCCATTGACGAGATTTGAACCCACACGACTAGCGATCCTTAGATTACTCGTCCGACTCGTTTACCACTCAGCCATGTCGCCACCATACCGGTAGCAACTAACTGTACTGAGTAACGAGATATTTTGTTATTTTGTGTCCGGGCAATATCTCACAAATAAACATATTTGGCACGACAATATATTTTGACTACCATAATGTGTGTTTGATATATTGATATAATCAATGAACAGTTGTACAAAAATAGAAGATAAACATTGCCTTTCAAGAAAGTCAGCAGGTTAAATGTTAAACAAGAAGGCAAAAAAAACCCCAAAAACAATCGTTTAAGGAAAAATTTCACTGACATGATAGAGTTTACATTTATGAACGGCACCATTCTCGTTAGCCCCCTACGGTCTCGTTGCGGAACTCTTGAAAATAATTTGGCAAGACTTTTATTTATAAATTAATCATTCTTAGATCCCACATCAAAGTGGTAAACTATCGATCTCCTGTCTTCGGAATCCATCGTAAATTAGCATAAAATGATAACAAATTAACTTCCCAAAGGAGCCGTTTGATATGCTAATATAAACAATTCTACGTATTACAGAAATTAACAAAACGATTTCCAATTCCACAATTATACATATGTATCAATGCGCACGTTAAAAAAATAGTCCGTTACTCGTGAATGTCGTCTGCCGAAACAAAAAATCCGTATTTTCTTCATTCTATTTTTTATTCTTTTTCTGACATAACAAAACAAAACAAAAACAAACAAAATAATACTGTTGGTGACGAAGAGGATCTAACTTTTTGCTTCACGTATTTTTCAAGTTTCTGTGTTGTTTGCTGGCGTGGACACATGATTTTATACAATTTGTACATTTTTATTAAAAAAAAAAAGGAAACAGGATTTATCAACAATTTGTTGTAATCTTTTAATTACATTAACTCAATTTAAACCTATAATAGAGATACGTTATTTTCAAAGAGTTCAAAGAGACTGATGATATTTATTGGACAAAGTTCTTCCACGATTTTTTTAAATATACATTTAAAAGGAATAAACACAAATGATGAATCTAAATTTCAGACTAACAGTAACGTGGCCCTTTGTGTATGAAAAAAAGATAAAACGGCACACCAATGCATATCAGTTGAATACTTTTCTTGATGAAATGGCGCCAAATTGTACCTCGTGAATTGAAATGTTTCCATTTTAGTGTGTAGATTGTTATCATTAGAAGACAATTTGTTTTCAATATATTATTCTGTCTATCTTTCACCACTAGTTATCTTTGGGCTGGCGGCCCTGGCGTGGACGTTTCTTTAATCGGTCACACTTCAAAGCCTACTGATGAGCCATAGCGATGGACATAACGATTCTTGGCCATTTAGAGCGATAACGGCGCCCTCTGGTGGACAGTTCAAGTGATAACGATCACACCGGATCATTGGATACACGCGTTCTAAATAGCCGTTCAGTAAATGAATTCATTATTACGTTTATTAACGTTACGTAACGTTTGCAGGGATCCGTTTCTTTTGCAAAGATAACAACCAATGATATTATCCGCTTCATTTATGCATTTCGGTAATTTGATGGGAACTTTCTCAGCATGACTTTGGGAATGTTCAAGGGACCGGAGCTGCAGGTATGCGCCTCAGGGAGACTGATGGAAGCTCTGGTGGAAATAAAAAACGCGAACACGGCCATGTGTTTTAACGCAGCGGTAATGCATTAAACAAACTATATTAGATAATTAGTTGAAGGGCCCTCTAATTAATTCAAGTACATCATAAAATGAACAACTTTATTACAAAGATCATAAATGACTGTGACGTCAGCACGCTGCTATATTTCATATGCAATAAATATCGTTCCGATTGAATGGTTATTAAAAGGTACACGTGTAAAATAGCACTTTGAGAAAGTATGGTACATAAAAGTCAAACTCTTAGTAAATTACTAAACTATAGAAATTGACCATTTGACATGATATTACTATCGTTTCTGTTAACATTATTGTGTTTCTGGTGTTAAGTAAATATATTAATAAGGTACATCTAACTTGTAATTATTATATCCGACTGTTTTATGGTTTACCTTAATCGTTATTCTAACACGACCCGAATTTTTCCCTATTGAACATAGAAGAGCAATAAAATCGACTGTTTTATGGTTTACCTTAATCGTTAATATAAAGCGCAACGTTTTCTGGTCTATAGATAAAAGGGTAATTCTGATAAACCACGGCTTAAATTACATTTTTTTTAAAAAATACTTGGACAAACACATACAAAAAGATTGTAGGTTTAGAATCTATTCTTGCACTGGAACTGGGAAAATGTTCTTTTCCGATTGAAATGACACTCGTCCTCAATGGCGGGAAGTTTACAAAAGATACAATCACGGATTTATTATTTGTAATATAAATCCGTGATACAATAGACGTCCATATCTTGCTTATTACTTGTATAAAAGATATATTCTGTGAGTAAAAATAAATCTGTAGTACATGTACTATGTTGTAAAGATTGAATTATCGCTAGTTAATTTGCAAACTACGTAGCCTGAAACCAATGTCAACATTACGTCACGTTTAACTGGTAACGTGACAACGCAATGGTACCCGGCCGTGAAGATGTTATCCCCACGCTATCATATCATATTTTGTCCAATCTCGCGTAATAAAAAGTGTCAAGCTATATAGTGCGTGTAATATTGGGGGAGGCACTTGTACGGAGATAATGATTTAACCATTTTATCTGACATTTGAACGCAAGAGCTTCGAAAGAGGAAATCGCGCGTTACGGATTTAATAAGTCTTAATAATTAGTTAATCAGTTTTACCGGTAGCGACTTCCGCTTACCCTACGATGTCACAACGTGGCATATGTAAAACAACGTGGTACATGAAAAACGACTTGTGTCGCACTTGCCATTTCTGATTTAATATAATTTTTGAAATTACTTATGGATTCTTTATCTAACCCGAAAAAGTACTAAAAAGATAGGCTCTGCTTGGCCACTTTCGACACACATTTTGACAACTTTACTCAGTTTTATGTGATTTCCAAAGTACAAGAACTACGTTATCAGAGTCTTTCAAATTGTAACGTAATAAAAGGAAAACCAAACGTTACACAAAGTATAGAAATCGCTATTGTCAAGCATAATACGTAATCGTTTGACGAGATATTGCGCATATACTTGAAAAAGATATGTTTTTTTTCCTTTTTTTTTTCTTTTTTCTTTTTTAAATTTCATGTTACATTTTCACCTAATTATAGTATCGGTGAAAAATCGTTACCTTTACCCTTGTTTTAACGGAATTGGAGAAGAAGTGGTTTTGTAGATACCCTCTCCCCTCCCCGCTTGCAGATAAAACAGCATGTTATTTATTTACTGTTGAGATACGTTCTCAAAGACAAAAACACATGTATTTGTTATCTCACTATCTCACAATCTCTTTATCTCATTATCTTTGATATAGATCGCCTAACTTGAGAAGTTTATAAAGACCGCAAAGCGCTTTAAATAAACGGAAAAGATTTTGTATCTAGTTACCCTAGGGACTCAACAGTAATGTAACGGGTTTGTTTTTCTGTAATGAAAATTGACAGATATTGTGTAATTTCTGCGTAATGTTTGCATATTATTTAGATAATTAGCGGTTGATATCAAAGAAATCGGTAACTTTTCTTGTACATTAGCATGAACTGTAATGTAGATACATGTAATGTTTAAAGAATTTCAAGAGGAAAATATTTATTTTGAAACATATAGTAAAATTTTCATCGATACCCCAAAATAAAGAAATCAGGAATGTTTTATTTGAAGAAAAAGTTTGATCATTCATTACATTTTTAGTTTCTAGGAAAGGTTTCAGAGATCTCATCCTATAATTAAAAAAAATAATAATACATTGTAATAATAATAATAATAATAATAATAATAATGATGATTATACATTGTAATAATGATAATAATAATAATTTAATAATAATAAGATAAAAATAATAATGTTATATCATCATAAGTGTTTGTTGTTTTTTTTTTTTTTTTGAAGAAAGAAAAAAAACACAGATCTTTTTTGTCACAAAGAATGCTGTCTGAGACTATATCCTTCTTGCAGTCTTACTGTTAGTAGCAATATATTTTTGTATTTTGATATTAAAAATTTTTAATATTGGCAAACCCACCACATCAATTCAGTTTCATGTAAAGTACCGCTTTTATATAGCAAAACAGTGCATATTTTTTATCTTAAAGGAACTCCACTGATGCCCAAAGGCATAAATTTTGAATATTTTTCATAGATTAGCCGGGTCACTGAAAACAAAACGTAACAATTATACCAATACTTATTCTCAGAAATAAATTAAAAAATCTTATTTTTGTGTTATTCTTAGTCCGATTTGAGTAAAAAGCGTTGCAATGCTTTTCCAATTTGGGCCATTATTTTCACAAATAAAATATTTTTTTCTGAAAAAAAACAAAAACAAAAACGGAGTGAGCGAATAAAAATTTGCACACAAATTATTGCTCTAGACCTACATCAAATGGAACAGTGCTGTCTAAAAATCATTTCCAGTTCCGTCATGTCAAAATTCCTCGTTGGTGTCCCTTAAAGTTTTGGCGCTTTAATATTTATATTATTGTAGTAAATGTAGTAATAATGTACATCGCCAACAGACTGAAGTGCTAACTTAATTATCAAATATTTGGTTCAACCAGACCTTACTTTTGTCGTGTTGTACTCTGTTCAACTTATTATTGTTAATTTATTCCCACTGTTTTCATAATAAACTAGCGTCTGTGGCGTCTTTCCCGGGGGACCGGCCGGAAGGTGGCGCTAGAGGTCTTGGATAAGCAGACGCGTGTCACGTGCCGTGTAAGAATCGTCTGCTTCACGAGAATTTAATGGTGGCAGCAATTTCTACGTCGGTAATGATCATCGGAAGAAATTAAATCCACATTTAAATTTCGGGAAATGATATCAGTTTAATGAACGTTTGTTTTTGCAGACACCGCGGTCATTTATGTTTGTGTGCATAACAGAAAATTAGCCTTCTAAGAAAACAGTGTCATACCAATGTTTAGAGAGGGGTAATTAAACAAGAATCAACAACTGTTCAGGCTGATGCCTCTTCCTCAGTTTGGTGCAGAAGGTGACAATTTTTTGCAGCAATTATTTCTGAGTTTATAGAATTATTTACGGTAATACCTGGTGATTTTTAGATCTTTCAAATACATTAGTTTACACTTTATTTATTCAATTTATTGTACATAAAATAGCATTTACAAACATTTCACAACAATGTAATTCAGACTGAATTGGAAGACAAGTAAAACATACCTTGTATCAATTCCTCTCCAGTAAAAAATAATTTTCAATATAAAGATACAAAAAATGTTCCCGTTAGAAGTAAGCTCTTTGAATGTACAATGAAGAATAAAAGAATAAGTGATTGTTGAATTATCATTATAGAGAAACTAAGGTAACTTATGGAGAAATGTCTTGCAAATACATTGTATATACAAAGAGAATGTCGGTGAAATGTGTACATGTTCTCTTTAATATTTCAAAAAAGCATTATAATCATTAAATAATATAATTTTACATATAGGCAATAT
Source organism: Ruditapes philippinarum (assembly GCF_026571515.1). Taxonomy (NCBI): domain Eukaryota; kingdom Metazoa; phylum Mollusca; class Bivalvia; order Venerida; family Veneridae; genus Ruditapes; species Ruditapes philippinarum. The sequence continues at coordinate 191,704 of NW_026859245.1, forward strand.
CATCATTTTATTTGCTAATGATTTATTTATTCAATTTTCGTTTTTCGCACTTGATAACTTAGGAAAGACCACAAAACTTTATGCCAGTTTGTTTGTCTCTTAATAGTTCATTCAGGTCTTGAAATTATACGATAAAATCTACCAATGACGTATTATAAACGTAGTTTGCGGATCATTTTCCGCTGTTGTGGCAAAGACAAATGAAATAAAATATCAATCATGAAACTCATCCTCAATATCATTGGTATTACACAGGAAACAATCGTGTCTTTTGTACAAATAACAACCACACCGCAATAAATATTGATACTAGAAAACAGGCAGTGGAAAGATTGAAATGCCATGCATATCTTGCATTTCCTGAGTTCTTGAGTTTTTCAAATAGATATAACTTTTCTATATTTTCACGTTTATGATGCAACCTAGCAAGACTGAAAATAAATCATAATATTAATAATATATTACTATTACATCCCGAGAACATTTTTTTTTTACATTTAAAGTTGTTTTTGCATCACATCCTTAACGTTTCCCATGGAAGACATTCTAAAACTGGTGTCAAACAATAAATTTGATATAAAAACAAGAATGGTTGTTTACAGACACTTTTTCTGTTTCATTGAGGGAGAAATCAGAACTTTAAAGGGGCAACATTCGCTGCCGCGGCAGCGAGTATTTGTGGGTGTGACTAATCAGTGATGTAAAACTGTCTGTTATAAACCCTGAACTATAAATAGCATGCAGTGTTAACCTGCAGAGAGAATGTAAACAAAAATGGCTGATTTTACACAGGAGAGGTTTAATGGATGTTTTATATAACTCACAGATTAATTAAAGACATTATTATTATCTTTGAAGTCAGTTGTTTTTCTTTTTTTTTTACTGGAATGCTGTATGTGTCCTTCATCAAGTCAGACAATTATATCCAAAAGATGTGCCTTAGGGGAGACCGGGGCAAGATGATCCACTTTTTAACTTTTTACCTTCTCTCTCTTTATCTATTGGGGAGTTTTTTTCTTTGTTTCATAATAATATACATCCGTCTATTGGCTTTTGTTTTAAGTAAGCACATTTCGAAATAACTTATTTAGATACGAGAAATAATCAATTTAATAAGGCCGGTCGAGTGTATCATCTTGCCCCGTGCTCGGGGCAAGATGATACAGCATACGGGGCAAAATGATACAGTAACATTAATAGCTCTCAAAATTAGTATTTCAGTAATATAAATAATATCGCCTGCTACATATTAGATATATCTATTAGTATTTTGCACAATTCCTATACAATTTGATAGCTCAAATAAATTTTCAAAACTAAAAACATTAACAACAGTCACACAAATCAAATAATCTCCGTTCATAAAATGAAAAGTTTCAAGCTCATTTTATGCTTGTCAATTTGTCTTGAATACGTCAGAATGACGGTTAAACACTATGCTACGTGTTTAAATATACAAGTCATCATCGGATTCGCAATTCTGACAAATATATGTCTGCGTTTTATTCAGTCCTGTGCATTCCTGATGAGCCCATTCCCTACAGCCAAAACATCGGATCCATTTTTCGCGTGGCAGACTATTAGAATAAGGCTCTGAGCAAACTAAACATAACCATTCCTCCTCTTCAGAGGTATCATTTTTACTCTTCCTTTTGATTCCTTTTTTCTTTGGAAGGCTTTTTTTCTTTGTAGGAAGGCTCTTCTTTTTCTGACTTCTTACAAGTATTTCCTCTTCAATTCTTTTCTTTTCAGGAGTGTCTGTAAGAATAGCCGATTTCTTTTTTGAGCGACCTTTTGAAGATTTACGCGGTGGTGCTTTGGGGTGTGGTCGAATAGTTTCAGGTGTAAATAAAGGCACGGCAGTAAATGTTTCTGTAGATTCTGCGGTTCCGTCGTCAATGAGTCTGAGGGCATTGTAATGCGCATTTACACCGTCTCCCTTCAAAGCTAAATGGATATCGCCGTTAAACACGACATCTGGTCTTCCAGGACCCATTCCATGAATGTTCATACCATCGTCCCCGAATCTGTACACAATGGCCGACACACCAAGCAGGTTGCAAAGAGCCGACAAAACCATATCAACAGTATTTGTGTTGTATTTTTTGTCATATACATAACTCAAAATGTCTGAAACGGCGTCCTGGTCGTCGGTCGTGAAGTCGTCATAATAGTCAATGTGGTTTTTTACTTCATTGACAAGTCCTTCGCACAGTTCCTCATGTGTTGCTTGACCTACCCCTTCAAAGGCAATGCACTTTTCAACGGCGTGCAATAGACAATGTCCATCACCCGCAACAGGAAAAACTTCCCTGCCATTTCCATTCATAAAACGATTTATTTCGTCCCAGGACTGCCACCGATTCGTATTATATATATACGGAAGTGTATTATGGAGAGTTCCTTCTGTGCACACGGCATGAGTAGGCGAGACAGTAGGCGCATTCAGTATTTCGTCTAGCAAAGGTCTATCTGTAACACTACAAGGAGCATATTCGGTCTCTCCAAATACATTGACATCAAAAGGATAGACACCAGACACCTGAAAGCCACTCATGATATTGGTTGGCTTTGCAGCTGAAGGCCATGCTGTTTTGACCTGTCCAGGAATATCGTAAATAGTCATAGTGCTTCCTGTGTGATTGCGCATCCACGCATCTTGAGTTCCATTGACGTACCTCTTGAAGGGCCCGAACACCGATCTGTCAAGTGGTTGCAATTTATGGCTGCAATGTGGAGGGAACGATAACATTACAATACCGTTTGACTTTGCGAAGTTTAGTGTCTCAATGCTGATATGAGAATCGTGGTTATCTAATAACAATAACACTTTCTTCTCAAGGGAAGGTTTTGCGTGCGATGCAAAATGTTTGATATAGGTCGTGAAATTCTCCCCCGTCATCCATCCGCTAGGATGAGCAGCTCCTATAGATCCGACCGGCCCGTCTCGAACAAAGTGATCGTGATAGTTCTTACTTGGAAATATAAACATATTGGATGTTCTCTTGATATGACGGCCTAATGTCGAATGACTCATGCCTGAAAATTAAACATTAATTATTTCTACAATGAATTGACAAAAAATCTCTTATGGAAGCTTCATGGTGCTACATTCTATACTTTTTTTTAACTTTACTTAGTCCTAATTGAAAGATATTAATTCCTAATTGGTATACTACCACTAAATGAAAATTATCATATAATTTTAAAACAGTAATTATACTAGTGTTCCACTGTGTGTGTTTGTGTTTATGTGCGTATGCGAGTGTGTGTGTGTGCGTGGGTGTGCGTGCGTGTGCGTGTGTGTCAATTATCCAACTTATCATCTGACAATGAAGTATACTCTTGATTATATGCATATCTGGAAAATGTATTACATGAATGTACACTTTTTCTCATGGAAGAGAACAAATATGACATTTTTAAAACAATGCATAACTGTAGGTTATTGTCCGCACAAAAATCGACGGGCGCATATATATATGTCCGCAAGCGGTCTCAAATTCTAATTAATAAAAGACGCTTGTAGCAAATACTTTATTTAACGATATTACTGTACAGTTAACGAATTATTGTTAAAATACACACCATATTTCTCAGCGGCCATTCGTATAGACATTCCATCTGACGACACACACCTGATGGCCTTTAGTATCACATCACCTGGAGTACAACCTCGATTGTTTTTTCTGACGTAATTACGAATCATTCTGAAACAATATGATGGCATTTCATTACTTTTATGATATTTTAAAGACAAAAGCAAGCATATAGATATATTTTTATAGTTACGGGTACGTTGAATCACGATGACATAAATCCTGAAATTTATTTTAATGTATGGGGCAAGATGATACACTGTTTTATTTTGCCCCGGCCGTACTGTATCATCTTGCCCCAACAGCACCATTCACATTCAATGAGCATTATGTAAAAAAAATTAATCAAAATTCAGAAACATTTGTTGAAGTTTACAAAAGCAGGATTTATCTACTATCAAACAAATACATACAAACAAAAATATCGTAATTATTTTTTTTGTTTTAAACAAAAGTTAAAAAATATCAAAATTTTCTTACGTAGCTCCAAAATCGATTTTTCTTCATGATTTATTATCAGTAAAGTTTACGATATCGTTTGTCCCGATAAATATGGCCGAACTACGGACACCTTGTCGGAGAAAATTGACTAGGTCACAGATGACGTCATCACGTGAAAAATCGCGATGGATCATTTTGCCCCATGGATCATTTTGCCCCGGTCTCCCCTACATAGGAACAACCTGCTAAAAATGTTCTTGACAGGAATTTAAAATATTTTTAAGCTGTTAATGTATAAAATTTTTATGCATATGCAACATTTAGTTTCATTAACATTTGTGAAATGTAGTTTTTGACTACAAGATATTTACAAAAAAATATAGTGTAAATGAAATATACCTGGAAGTTACTTTTACTGTTTTCATGAAGTTTAAACCATTCAAATACAAGTTAAATCAGTACTTTGAATGTATTCAGCATTCCAATATGTCGTCTGCTGAAAATCTCCCTCCCTAAAATATACATCGTCTGCTACAAATCTCTCTCCCTGAAATAAACACTGCCACGTGCTTCTGTTTACTACTGAAAGTTCATGACCTGTAATGATCACATGGCTCCTCCCAGGGAAATTCAAATTTCAAATTTGACAGCCAGTATTTTTTTCCAGAAATACACTTTACAAAGTTATATTTTGAATAATTTTGGTCAATCTTTATCAAAAATATCTATGCCTACAAACATGCCAAGTGTTGTTTTAATGCATTTGGTAATTAATCTTAAATCTTTGAAAAAGGGTCCCTGAAGTGAAGCATGCATAAAATTAATAAGAAACCTGCCCTAGCGCCATCTGCTGGCTTTTATAGTCCAGTTGGGCCTTTAACTATTAAAATGAAAGTTATAAAGACGAACATTCCGGCATCCATTTTGTTTCGCCAATTCTTAACACGTCCAATTCAAGATATGATTTTAAAATATTATGATTTCTTCTCATTGATTTTCTCTTTGATTCCGAGATGATGTAAATAATAATTGCAATTTTATCGGTCGTCTGTCATTGCTGACCTTTGAGAGGTCAACTTCAAAGTGCCCGGATGACAGACTGGTATGAAATGGAGGCTAATGGCGGATAATTGCGATGGTATGGTTAGTGTTTCTGACGAAATTGTAATTATATGTTACTTATTTCACGGGTTCAGAAGTTGAATTATACGAGGTGAAAGGTTTTCATCGAAATAGGCCCAGTTTTAACTTGTAATATACCTTCCATACAAACTTTAACTATGTCCTTTTATCAAAATTGCAGGTTGCAATATAATTTTGGAAAAAGTAACATACATGTACAACAAATTAAGAACAAACTGCAATTTATCAAACATTTTGTGGTTGGTAAAAGTGCCCGGATAACCCCCTGCAACAAATATAATTCTCTCCTTTTACATTTTTTTACATGGAATTTCTAAAAACAACAACAAAAAACGCAATTTTACAAGCGTACATTCAATGATAAATGCTCTTTTATTCTTTAATTATTAGATTAATGCCAATTTTCTGACATTTCAAAACTATGGAAAACCTTGCCAAATTTTTGACACTTCCTTCTGACCGTCATGAATTTCATCTTCATTATATTCACACCGTAACGAAATTCATTTAAATCTACACCGTAACCAAATTTTAGATTTACAACAAAGCCTATATTGGATATCTTCATACATGCTGGAAATTGGTTTTTCCGACATTAGATCATTAGTGTCTTTAGTGAGGGTAATAAATAAAGGGCATATGTTTCTCGTGCTGCTCGTTATTAGACTCAAGGCTACTACAACGGGAAAATTCGTCTCCGGTAAACGTAAACAGTTGAAGAAGAAAAATGTATACAAACCCATCGAGTTCTCGGTTGAAGAAAAAAATACAAGAATGAAATTACGCGATATATTAATTCTTAGAAGTGTTATTCTGTAAATCTATCCATTCAGATTTTTAGTTCTCACATGAAAGATATCTAGAATTAACTCAATATCAATGTAACTACCTTTCTTCTATTATTCTGTCGATTGGCTTCATTTTTTCTCTTTATTTATATTGTGATGAATATTCTATGTAAAAAAGCTCAGCTATCAAGATTCTGTATCTGTTTTTGTAAACGATAATTTTGAAAACAAGGGCAATAACTCAGATGATTACGTTGATACTCTACTTTCGTAATTCTGCAGAGTAAAACATATGAATGGAATTTTTTAATAGTCATGTTTTCCACCCCCGTAATGCAAACACGAATGTATTAGAAAAAATCAAATATAAATATATATTTGCGAGCATTTACTACAATAGCATAACACGTGCTCGAAATTAATGAGCAGAAGACATTGCCAGATCCCTGCTTTGCCGGAATCACGTGGTTTGTTTCCCGCCATTTAATGATACTTCTGCTTCTTTCCGCGCCACTTCAAAAGACGCTCACTGTGTCCAAATCTGCAGTTAGAACGAGTCTGTCTACGAATATTGCTGAAAACTTGCTGTGGTTCATTTACGGCTGAATTTATTATGTATTATAAACCCATTTTTGTAATTTTCAAACTAGACCACCTGCGTCAGTTCGCGTGTCCGTCCGCTTACTTTTTTTACCGTGACGCCCGACCTGTCAAAATTGATACTGCACGGAAATCTTGAAATTTTCCTAACCACGAAAATCTTCATGGTAAATTACATAAAATCTTTCAAATTAAATAGTTCTACCCATTTCCGACTCCACTTGATTAGTTTAATAAGCTCTTACTGCGCTGAATTGTCATCAAGAATGTGAACTCTCAACGAGTGCTTCGTAGCAAAGCAGACACAAATTATGATGTAATGAAGTTATAACTAAAACAAAAACTACATGTTCCAGTAAAACAATACAAAACATATGAAACAAAATTGAGAATATTCTTAAGAATTAAGCATGAAACGCAAATTATAGTGGTTATTTTTAAGCGACGTATATTCACTGATACTATACAATGTGTTGCCTTTATTGTGGATTTTTACAAATATGTATTCCTTTTGCCCCATGCATTGATTATATTATTGTTCGTAAGTGGTAAAATTTGAAGGCAAATGGTGCTGCATCAAAAAGTTGTACATTTTGTATGACTTTACAGTCTCCTAAACGAACTCCACTGGCAGCATAAAATTTGAATTTCTTACATAAATTACATGAAACACCTGAAATGAAAAAAAAATGCAATGCATACATTAAGAAAAAATGCTCAGAATTGAATTGAAAATCGTTTTCTTTTTCTTTCTTTTTTGTGCGATTTCTAGCAATTCTGCGACTTTTAATTACTGTTGATTCTTATGGTTCTTAAGACAAAAAGACAAAACTTTATTGAGTTCTAAGGCCAACGACCCATAAAGAACTATAAGACAAATATACATAATGGATGTCATAAATCAGACAGATTTAAGACATAAAAATAAGTATTGCAGAATAAAATAAGTATTGAAAAATGACAGCATTTATCATAGAATTAATATAAAGTTTCATTTGATTATTCCAATTATTGAAACATAGACACAAAAACTTATAGTCTTCCCGAAAGACTAAAGCTAGAAATGTTGTTAATTTCTAAATACAATGCATCATTATTTACTGACGACATCATATTTTACATCAGTCAATCATTTTATTCATTTTATGATGCCGAACTACTTCAGATCCTACATCAGCAAATCAAGCATAACTCATTTTATATCAAAATATCAGCACATAAACATAATAAAAAAACAACTAAAATACATAAAGAAATGAATAAAAATCAAGTTAAACAGCTTTGTATTTTGAATCCAAGATTCTGTTAAAATAAAGATATAGGTATATACATACACGAAGGTTTATAAAAGACCCGTGTTGAAAGTGATATCTACCAGATCTGTAAAGCTGATAGGTATTCATTCAAAATATATTCTGATTCCAGCCTTGTTGACGCCTCCACCATTTATCCAATGATTACATTATAGAATAGTTTATTTTATTTACAAATTATTTTCCGTTTCCGGCGTTCCGTAAACGTCACTCTAAGCCTACTAAAATTTCCGAAAGAATTTCTCAATTTTATGACACTTGCTCACTGACGTTATTTATTTTTTTCTACTTTGCATAATTTTTTAATTAAAAATTAAAAAATGAGCATTGGCATGCATTTAAAAACTTCAGCTTAAGTCATAAATCATTATGTTTCATTTTTGGCAGTTTCTGTTTGTTAACGTCAGAATTATAATTTAAAGGTAAGCTTTTTACTGCTGGACTGGAGCAATACTAGATGTAATTGTACATGTTTATACATGTACATGCATTATTTCGGACAAGGTGGGTGGGGGCTTTTGGCATGACATGGTCTATCTTCCATCGAATCACCACCACACAAAATAACAACTATATTTTAAGCAGTGCCAAACTTAAACTTAAAGCCACAACAATTTAATGTCATGGCGTGTATATTAAAATAAGAATTTCTCAACATAATCGAAAAAGCTTTGTCGGTTCTCGAACTCGTGTCTGTAACTGGTTGATAAATATGATTTCAAATACTAGTATCATGCACGAGAGGGAAAAGGAATGACTTCTCGCTTAGTTTGTTTAAATGCAATAGGCCTTAACATTTAAAGTGTCATTCAGCCCAAGAACTATGGGTTTGACAAGAACGTGTTTTCCCCAACATGACGCTAATTGTTAAGCGGATTAGAAACTCAAAAAGGAAGAAAAGTTTGCTTTCTAATTTTGCATATATTTGATTTTGATTCACTCTATTGTGACTCGAACGCTTTTGACATTTTTGTTGCTTCTAATTAAATCGTTACAACCAATAACTTGTGATTTATTTCTAGAATATCGATATATAAACTATTTTTGAAACCATCGTTATTAAAATCTCTGGTATACGGCAGTTGAAACTAACAATAAAATTTGAACAGGCGTAAAATCTCGGAACAAATTCTGTACCACTAATCTTATGATAATCAAATCTACCGTTTAATCGAGTTTTATCTTGGTTTTTAGCGCAGGTTTATTTATTTTCTCTCCTGACAAGAATAATTTATTTATTTCAGCGGAAGCTTATTTATTTCCTTAATACAAAAGGCAAAGTTTTTGTCAATCAAACATGTTCATGTATAAAAAATAATATATAACTACATGTATGATTATGAAACACACCTGGTGAAGACTTGCCTGCAAAAAATAGAAATATATACAAAGATAAAATAATAATAATAATAATAATAATAATAATAATAATAATAATAATAATAATAATAATAATAATAATAGATAAATAAATAAATAAATAGATAAATAAATAAAACACACCACCACCACAACAACAACATCAGCAGCAAATACCTAAGCTTGATATATATTTGGCAGGATAAGGGTAAAGAAGTAGTACATTAACTAGACTCAATACTCTGTAGCTTACTACATTTTCAGTTCAAATGTTCTTTGTTGATACTCATGTTTGATATAGTGATCGACACATCAAACACATACAGTGTAATTGTGGTTTGTGTCCCATCCCAATCTAATACGAGTCATGAAACCAAATAACTTCCATTTTCGTGGATCTCCAGCAAAACTTCAAGTTAACGAAGCAGAATTTGAGCTAGTTAGAGAAAAAAAAAACACCATATTTCTTACATCACATACAAAAGTAGTTTTTTTTATTTCAAATTTGACCGCTATAAACAGGACAAGCTCTTCAGGAAGACAGAAAATTTAGTGGTTGCAGACAGATGTTGCTCTAGAGAGGTTACATTTGATGAAATATTTGGGAAGAATTGATACTGTTGTTGTAAAGTGGTTATTGCTTTACATATGGTCGTTATCTAGAGGGTACACTGTATTGGATAGGTAAATATACATAAGCAGACATAGGCAGAATTTATGAATGAACTAATACATGTGCATATATATACAAAAGTTGTTGGTGAATTTGTAGGAATTTCAAGAAAATGAAAACATTGATATTATTAATATTAAAATTTCCGTGTATGTATATACCTATATCTTTATTTTAACAGAATCTTGGATTCAAAATACAAAGCTGTTTAACTTGATTTTTTTTATTTCTTTATGTAATTTTAGTATAATTTTTATTTCGGTTTATGTGCTGATATTTTGATATAAAATGAGTTATGCATGAGTTGCTGATGTAGGATATAAAAGTATGATTATGAAGTTATTCGGCATCATAAATTGAATAAATTGATTCACTGATGATAAATATAATGTCGTCAGTAAATAATGATACTATTTAAAAATCAACAACATCTATAGCGTCAGTCTTTCGGTAAGACTATAAGTTTTTAGCTCGACTATTCGATAAGAATAAGTAGAGCTATTGTAGTCACCCGAGCGTCGGCGTCCTTGTTGGCGTAACCATTTATGTTAAAGTTTTTGTAATACCTCAAATATTTTTAAAGTCCATTGACATATGGCTTTGAAACTTTGCACACTTGTTCACCATCAAGACCCCAACCTGTAGACAGGAGGAGGTAACTCTATCAAGCATTTTGACAGAATTATGCCCCTTTTTCGACTTAGAATTTACATTAAAGTTTTTGTAATACCTCAAATATTTCCAAAGTCCATTGACATATGGCTTTGAAACTTTGCACACTTGTTCACAAACAAGACCAAAACCTGTAGACAGGAGGAGGTAACTCTATCAAGCATTTAGACAGAATTATGCTCCTTTTTCGACTTCGAATTTACATTAAAGTTTTTGTAATGCCTCAAATATTTCCAAAGTCCATTGACATATGGCTTTGAAACTTTGCACACTTGTTCACCATCAAGACCAAAACCTGTAGACAGGAGGAGGTAACTGTATCAAGCATTTTGACAGAATTGTGTCCCTTTTTTTACTTAGAATTTTCTTTAAAGTTTTTGTAATACCTCAAATATTTTCAAAGTCCATTGACATATCGCTCAAGACAATGAATGGAAATAACATCACCAACAACATTAAAAGAAAGCAAAAAAAATGGTGGCACAAAAAGAAGGAAAAATGAACATGTTCGTTTCGAAGTATACCCTAAAGCAGCAATACGTAAGATGTTAAATGCGCCGTTGTGACATTCAAGCATTTGGCAGTTTCATGTTCATGTGATGTTATTTCCATTCATTGTCTTGAGCGAGCGGGTGACTGAATTGTTGATATTTTGGTAATTATCCAAATACAAGTGAACTAACCGCTTGGTGAATTTATTCTCATATATCTTTTACATTGGACATTTGGTCGATAGTTTTGGTTATTTGAATTGCGTCCACAACAACATGCTTTCAAGTAGCGACAACATTGATATTAAGCATGAAGAACTCCACCAACAAATTACTGCGTACAGCCGTGTGAAACATTCTTTAAACTAAAATTGCACGTGCGTCTCGTAAAATTCGTAACAAAAATACAAGTAAAAGGCCATTTCAAATAACAACATAAAGAACTGTTTTATACCTTCGTTCTGTTCATTAGGTAATAAGTGTAACAAGCATAAATACAAGAATGAAATAATCAACTGTTCTCGAGAAATTAATGGAAATTGAGACTCGCATAAAAAAATCAAACAGTCACGCAAGATTTAGATCCGAGCTCAAAGATTTTATCATCGGAATCAATCTAATGATTAGCCTCCAATTCGCCAGGGGGCGCTTCGATACTCAATTGTAACATATTTTCGCGTCTCCAAAGAATTGCTTAACGAGAGACTCTGTATGATGTAAAACTATTCGCTTCCAATACAATTACATGTAATTAGCCTTTAATTTAATTAAGGTGAATCCCATATCGGCAAAGTGAGCAAATGTCGTGACCGAGGAAGATATAACGTAGCTATTGACGCTATATAGCTACTGTATTGATGTTAAATTGCTGCATTGAACTTCTCCGTAACGAAAAGACATCAGTTGCGTGATAAAAGAGGCATAGCACATAAAATAGCGAAGAATTGACGCAATATCCAACGTCGTTAAATATTAAATTATCTTTTATCATGAGAATACAATTGTGTAAATTAACTAAAAACTAATGTGTCTTTAAGGATACTAAAGTTACAAACAAAATGCTGTATGAATTATCAAGTGCATGCAAGTCAAAAATGGCATTCGTTATGAATGGTATTAGATCTATTGTTAGAGGAAGAATGTACGTCTCTTATTTTCTCACGTAAAATAGTGCGCTGTTTACATATTTCTTAGATATATTTCTTTTCTTTTTTAGGATGCTGGCAAGGTTGTTAACACGTAGTTTGATACGGCGGATATATTTGACTAAAATATGACCAATTAATATATCAAATACAAAACTTCTTTTGAGAAGCAGCATAAAAATAACATCTTCTCAACCTTTTTCCCAACATGTCATTTAACAAAATGGCCACGATTGAGATAGGGCGGTCTATTTTGTAAGCTTTGGTTGACCCGACCTGCACGATTAACATATTTGCCAGTGCCATGTTATCGTTTATTTGTGGGTTGCGCAGACGACATGACAATTATCGTTCATTTTATTGCGTTTTCTTCCGTTTTTGACGTACAATTAGTAAATATGAAATGTTTATCTCTGACAAATTACTGCGGCCTGACTTTACCGTTACCCGTAATCTCGCCGATTCGAGAGGTTATCGCGAGATGTCTTTCTTGGCACGAGAATATACGAGCATGTCACAAGTAAAGTACCTAATGCTTAAAAAACGCCAAAAATTATTTGTTATCATTTCGACCTTTTTATTTGCATTATATTTTCTCCGGTAAATAGATATGCGAATGTCTTAATTAACCAAACAAAATCATGCCAAAAATCACTCAATTATTCGTGTCACGTGATCAGAGAAGGGAAATAATCTTTTTCGTTTATATTGAGTGACACAAACGTTTAATAGGAACAATCCGAAAATTGACTATGATTTAATTGTGATTTTGTAACGAGTGCATTCTGATTCCTTCTTTTCTTACAAAAGTAAACTCTAACTTTGACAAATCTTACAACTATATATTTATCTTGTTAGGTAAACAGAGCATTGATAGTTCTGGCTTGATTGCGATTGACGCGCTCCTCCTGCCCGTTAACTAACGGATATAATTATTTTTCAACATTCAAAATAATTCTTTTAAACATTGTCAATTTAAAATGAATTTATTTGTTTATAAATGTTTTTTTACACAATACAGTACCATGTAAATAAGAAACCTCCACATATTAAAAATAATAAATTACATTTTTACACGAAGAACGTATGATGAATTTAACAATGTATGGACATAGAATTTAGTTTATCTGCTGTATACATGTGCTATAATCTCACTCAGAAATCTGCAGAAATCCTTGTTCACGGTTTGATTCATTCACATTTAGACTTTTGCAATGGATTATTCGCTGATATTCCAGCCTATCAACTTGATAAACTACAACGTGTGCAAAATTATGCTGCTAGAATTGTCACTGGAGCTGCTTACTATCAATCCAGTGCTGAAATTCTTAAATCACTCCACTGGCTTCCAATTCGAGCAAGAATCATGTACAAAGTTATTGTGACTGTGTTTCGTGTTGCAAATGGCACCGCTCCATTGTATCTTCGTAAATTGTTCACTAAATGCCAGAGTCAGTACAGGAAAAGACTGAGATCCTCATCATCTAGCCACATCCGGTTTGATATACCATCAACAAATTCAAAACTTGCTGATAGATCCTTGGCCATTGTGGGACCTAAATGGTGGAATTCATTGCCAGACTATCTGAAGGACATTACCAATGAAAATCAGTTTAAGGCCAAACTTAAAACATACTTGTTTGGACTGTTTTTCAACTAGAGTTGTAGATTGGCTGTGCCATCGAGACTGGGTTTGGGAGTGTCTTGATCAAGCATATGTGTATATAGTCTTAATAATGTACAGCGCAATCGAATATTTAATACATTTTTGCGCTATATAAATGTCTTGTATTTGTATTTGTATAATTCCTATATTGTTTTGAATTATTTAATTCGCTGTTTTCCCAATATATATATTTTTAAACAACATTAATTTCTGATTTTCGGTCACTTACAAACCAGCATGTACATGTAAAATGGCAATGATGATGATGATGATGATGATGATCATCATCATCATCATAATAATAATAATAATAATAATAAGACTTGAAAATAATCATAGTGCCGAATACTGGGACAGCGAACGAGTTTTGATTGAATGAAAATGCTTCATTAAATAAATTGTTTATTGTTCATTATATTGTTATATTCATCATTTATGAAACAATGTTTTTCTTCTAAGGTATTTTAAATTGTTTTATTTTTATACGGTCCAACGTTATTTTTATTCAAACAAAAATGTGGCGTTCCTTCAGTACTGAGCACATCCTCAGATATCCTTAAAGCTTTATGGTTGAAGAAAAAAAGATCGAAAAGGAAAGATACTAAACAAACAAACTAAAATAGAACACAAAACAAAGATAAAACCAGAATACATGTACATGTGTAAGTAGATTAAATGCTTAGAAGTTATACATTTTCTTCCGTTTAAATCAAGCAACATTATAATAAATCTAGGTTTTCAACACTTGTATACAGTTTCCGAACGATCGGAATTGTAGCAAATATACATTGTAGTTCTGCCTATTTTCTTGATAGAAATCTCGACCCCATGGAGCGAGACTCCACGAGATGTTGAGAATAATGGCGCGAAATGGATGTCTGAACCCAGCTTATCGGTAAAACTTATAGATACAAATACGTTGATAATTTCTGGCTTATCATAGAAAACATTTTGTTGACATTTATTATTTATTTCATATCTAAGGATTGTTGATTGAACTTTGGAGATATCCTCCTCTAGGGATTCTACGATATTATCGACTATAATCGACTTAATAAATCGAACATTCGTTTTAAGATCAACCGATATAGATATAAATTATCGATTTTGTTTGGCCAGTTTCCGGAATAAAACGGACATTTTGAGTGAGAGAAACTGATATGGGATATGGGAAAGTAGTTTTCTTCGAAGCAAGCAAAATGTCTTTTTATACAATAAATACGCATATTCGTAAACAGAATCGGTCCGTGAATTTACTGGTAGTTTGTAAACGTAATATTTATGTTTATTTCCGCGTCTAAAATATATCTAAAAATAGCAAAAAATAAAAGTAAAAAAAAATCAAATTTATAGATTTTAAAATAGAAAAGTAGGAAAGGTAAAAATACAATTGTTTAATTTTATCGCAAAAAGAAACGTATCAGATATTGTAATGTCCTATATTAATGTCCTATATTCTGTTAACAATGAACTATAAAATTTATCAAAATTACATTCTTCATAAAGAAAGAAAGAAAAAAAAAACACACCGAAAACTTCAACATCATATTGGTCATATAGACGCTTTATTGTAAAACCTCTGACTGGTTTACAGGAATTTCAGGGTCCATTTCTCGGGAAGATTATCGATGATGTATGTTTATTCTTGGCATTAAAATGGTATTTATTTGTCTCCTTGTCCCGATGAGACCGCCGGTGATAGTCGAATAAAATTCTCTCTGCCAGGACTAATTAGCTTAAGCTACCGTTTTACAATAACCATGTTCCCGATAATTTGATATGGCTAAACGCAATAGAGAGAAAAACACCATTTTGTCGGCATCTAAAGAGTGATTAAACTTCGGATAATAACAAATTTCGGATAATAGCTAATTACAATAACAGTCTTATTGAATTAGATATTTGCAAGTCCTAGAAAATTTCTGCTGCTAACGATTGTTGAGAAACTGATTCTACGACAGTCCCATGGAATTTGATGGGACTATGGGAATAATAAGGCATTTCCAGGCAATTTGTTTTTCAAGCGAAATTTGTTTTACGACTATTTTAGTTTTTATGCCTTTTTTAATCCCCTATTGACATAAAATTTGGCACAAAGAAAAGAATTTTCTGACTGAACTGTTGCACAAATTAATACTCAAAATGCACGATTGTTTTATATATCTTATTTGAAAAACTTCAGTTTATGTTAAATATTCCGGCGAGTATTTATCTGTTTTAAATATATATTTCTTTATAATTTATCTAGCTTTGACTTGAAACAATTTATTTATAGTTTTAAGAGATTTTGGCTTGCATTGCTTTAACTTTTGGGAATTCATTTGCAAATTTAGGCTATTTTGACTTACAATGCTTTAACAATTCATTTCTAATTTAGGTGAGTTTGGCTAACATTGTTTTACCTTTGAACAATTCATTTGCAGTTTTAAGGGGTTTTGGCTTGCATTGCTTTAACTTTCAACAACTCATTTTTAGTTTGAGGGGTTTTGGCTTGCATTGCTTAAACTTTGAACCACTCATTTGTAGTTTTAGAGGATTAAGACTTGCAATGCTTTAACTTTGAACAACTCATTTCTAGCTTGAGGGGATTTTGACTTGCATTGCTTTAACTTTGAACCACTCATTTGTAGTTTTAGAGGATTCAGACTTGCAATGCTTTAACTTTGAACAACTCATTTCTAGCTTGAGGGGATTTTGACTTGCATTGCTTTAACTTTGAACCACTCATTTGTAGTTTTAGAGGATTTTGACTTGCAATGCTTTAACTTGAACAACTCATTTCTAGTTTTAAGGTGTTTTGGCTTCCAATGCTTTACCTTTGAACAACCCATTTCTAGTTTGAGGGGTTTTTGGCTTGCATTGCTTTAACTTTGAACCACTCATTTGTAATTTGACGGGATTTTTACTTGCATTGCTTTAACTTTGAACAACTCATTTGTAGTTTTAGAGGAATTTGACTTGCAATGCTTTAACTTTGAACACTTCAGTTCTAGTTTGACGGGATTTTGACTTGCAATGCTTTAACTTTGAACAATATATTTGTAGTTTTAGAGGATTTTGACTGGAATTACTCTTAAGTTGGAACAATTCATTTGTAGATTTTGGGGATTTGTACTTACAATGCCTTTACTTTGGCCTTGGTGTTTGGTCACGTGATTTGAGTCGAGTAGCGTGTTTTTTCTCTGTGAAATTAAATCTGAAAGTATTTGTTCACTTTACTTAAGTTAATTTTCAAATTTTACTTTTCTTTTTCTAAGATGAATACTTAAGTACATATTTTCTAAGGTAATGTCTTAAGAACATACACATACTTATTTAATCTTTAATAGATATAAACTTTACTTAAACATTATTGATTGCTGATACAGAATGTTAACATTGTCAATCATAGTGACCATATGCCATGTATTTTGTAAATGTATATTGTACAACGATGTACCATATGTTGTGTACAAGTTGAAAATAAAATCATTCTTCTTCTTCTTCTTCCTTAACTTTGAACAAATCATTTCTAGTTTGAGGGGATTTTGACTTGCATTGCTTTAACTTTAAACAACTCATTTGTAGTTGTAGAGGATTTGGGTTTGCATTGCTTTAATTTTGAACAATACGGCCATTTAGAATTGCATTTGTTTAACTTTGAACAATTCATTTGTAGATTTAGGCGATTACGAATAGCATTGGTTTAACTTTGAACAATTCATTTGTAAATTTAGGCGATTCCGACTTTCAAATTCATTTGTGGATTAAGGCGATTAGGACTTGCATTGGATTAAGTTTGAACAATTCATTTGTAGATTTAGGCGATTACGAATTGCTTTGGTTTCACTTTGAACAATTCATGTGTAGATTTAGGAGATTTGAACTCGATTGGTTTAACTTTGAACAATTCATTTCTAGTTTTAATGGATTTTGACTTACATTGTTAAGCTTTGAACAATTCATTTCAAGTTTTAAAGGATTTCGGCCTGCAGATCTTTTACTTGGAACAAGTCTTTCATAGTTTTAGGGTTATTTTTTGACTTGCATTGTTTAACTTTGAACAATTCATTTCTAATATACTATTTAGGCGATTTTGACATGCACTGTTTTTACCTTGAACAACTCATTTGTAGTTTTAGAGGATTTCGACTTGCAATGTTTTAACTCTGAAAATTCATTTGTAGTTTAAGGTGATTTGGACTAGCATTGGTTTCACTTTGAACAAGGCATTTGTGGATTTAGGCGATTTGGACTTGAATTGGTTTCACTTTGAACAATTCATTTGTAGATTTAGGCGATTTTGGCTTGCATTGGTTTAACTTTGAACAATTCATTTCTAGTTTTAGTGGATTTTGAGTCGCATTGCTTAACTTTGAACAACTCATTTGTACTTACGGGATTTTGGCTTGCATTGCTTTAACTTTG
>NW_026859245.1:215000-279488 GCF_026571515.1 Ruditapes philippinarum
GCACATATATGTTGCCCCCGAGTTGTGTCATTTGATACAACAGGTAAAAGCAGACGACAAAATGCACCATCTTTAAAACATTATAAATTTGAAAGATTTAGATGTATCTTTAATATAAAATGGAGGAAGCCATGCTAAAAACTAAAAAGCTAAAGGGTGTGAAATTAAGTCGATTTTTCTGTCTTTAAAAATATCTTTTTGATTAATGAATATTTGGATGAAAGAGGACTCTTATTTACGGTGTCCCATTAGGATCATAACTCGAAACAACGAAAATACGATGGTGTGGTGAAAAGTCGATGGTACGATTATGAAAGTCGAGAGTACGATGGTAAAAAGTCCAACATATAATTTCGCGTTTTCACCATCGTACTTCAGACCTTTCACCGTTTCGTTATTTCGACTGTTGGAAAAACATAGCATATCATGACTTTATAATCCTATCTGTCAGACCTTCTAGTTTCATCAAAACTTTAATTGTATAAAAAAAAAACCTATAATGAAACAGGTAATTATCTAATACCATTTCGTATTTCTTTTTTTCCACGCACTAGAAAGGCGGGAAAGTTCGCGTGCAGAAGTAGACTCCCAGGGTGCACTCTGGTAATCAGTTAATTACATTATTGTTTTACATGCTGCTTGAAACACAGCCTGACAAATGTTAATTGCCTGAAACTCTCGCAAAGTCTCGTCTGTCAGCGGCGATCAATATTTCAACCTCTGAAATTCTGCGGTTTCCACATCTTTTAATCAAAAGTCCCATACATTAAATACATCTTCTGTCTCGCGATCTTGCATGCGTCAGCTTTTATTAGCGTTGTATACTTAATTCACTCACTAATTAATGCACTAATTAATGATTATAATGACATTTCAAGCTCGTAAGTTTCAATTTTTTTGGAAATTGACCAGGTGTGTACTGTAAATATTGTTAACAATTACTTTACTAGTCTTGCATTGCTTTTGAATGTAATGATTTATCTAATGAATTTCAAACTCCAAATTCTAAAATTTAGCAACAAATAAATAGTGTGTCGTCTGCTCAAACTGCACTGGGCATGTTATGATTAAGTAAATGGCTGATTATGAAATGGACACATACTGTTTTATTTTTCATTTTTACTAAAATAAGATACATTTTTGCCAACTAAGCCTTTATGTTAAATTGAGTCCTGTATATTTCATTCTACAGTAACCATTTTTCTGAGAATGTTTCTATTATAACACTTAAGTTACAAAGTAATTTGAGAGAAAATGATCATTTCGTTGTTTTATTTGTTTATTTATTTATTTATTCATTTCTTTCATTTTATTGACGAATTTATAGTTTTGTTTCGCAAATCTACTGTTAGGAAATGTATACAGACGGATTAACAAGGATTAACAAACAGTGCAGACCATGGTCAGACGGTGCGGATATGCCGACAACCCTTGGTCTGTACAGATTGCATGGAAAGACCCTAGCAGACAAAATGTTGATATCCCCTTGGAATTAGGATCATGCCGAGAAAACCACTCAATATGTTAAGGATTTGTCCTCCAACAAATCTCTACAGTAACATTTACTGTACTATTTTTTTTTTTTTTTTTTTTTGAGAAATTTGTAGAGTTCACATTGCACTACGTAAGCCAGTATCTATAAACATGGTTAACTGTTTGATTGTTTGACGATGACTGTTAAGTTTGTTGACATAAATAACAAAATAGTTAACCCAACAAATGCTTTTTAAAGGAAATCTAGCTTGTAAAGGACATCGTATGACGTGTACTGCGAATTCACTTATATTCGAGGGCATGAAATTTCGTGGTTTTATCAAAATGGGCATTTTCGTGGGTTCTTAAATTCATGGATTTTCAATTGCTTGAAAAAAAAATAACCTAACGCAAAGTAATCTTACACTTAATCGCCGCGCATTTTACTTACCGCATGTACATTATCTTTACGTATCAGATAGCGCTTCAATAAATTCATTACACAAAAATCGGCGGAAAAAGCGCTGATGCATGTTTGTAATATATAGAATAGAGACATAGCCAGAAGTATTTATTGGGACAAAATTTCGTTGGATCTTAAATACGTGGATTGACCTACCCACGAAAACCACGAAAATTCGTGCCCCACGAATAAAAATGATTTTACAGTATATTCGCAAGGACGTACAGTTCATTTTTTCAGTCAAAACCGTGTTGCCATTTTGTATTTTCATTGCACTCTTGTGTCTGTCATCAAAGCAAAGTCAAATGACAGCATTAGATTTTCTCGTTCGAACAGTTTTTTTTACTAGATTGTTGCGTCATTTTTACGAAATATTCTGAAAATGAAACTGCATCGAATTTAACTTTTTTTGTTTAAACGACATGTTCTTAACATACGTTAATCATACCTATTTAATCTATCTCTGTATAGAATTATAAAATTGAGTTTGCTTGGAACTCTTACATATACACAAAAATAAATAAATATCATGTAAGAACACAAGATTTAATATAGACCTGAAGTTTGTTTCTGTGTCGTCTGCAAGGCAATATGAGCAAATTTGTAAATTATTCCTGTTTATAAGCCTCCATTTTCTTTATTCCATGGACGATGCTTATTTTAGTTTCCTGAATATTGCTTGTTAAAAGATTAATATTTTACAGCCAGGCTAATCTATATTAGAAAATTATAGAAGGTAATGGCCATCTTAGCAAGATTTAGGAGTGCTCATTTACTTTAGATATCGGCTGTGTGGCGTGCAGACGAGACTTTACGTCTGCACTATGTCGTCTGCTGTTCTACCCTTTATGGGAAGCAATTGTCAAACGATAGGACACAAGAAGTCCCGAATTCAAGTCTTTATCAAGTACACTTTTGACTTTCTTGAGCAAGAAATTTCTTCTACATTGCTCACTCTACCAATGAGCACAAGAGGTTAAGAATTCAAGTCTTATCAAGTACACTAGATTTCTTGGGCAAAAAATGTCTTCTATATTGCTTGCTTCACCCATGGCGTGGTATAATTTCACAAGAGGTCACGAATTCGAGTCTTATCAAGTACACTTTAGTCTTTCTTTAGCAAGAATTTTCTTCTACAATGCTTGCTTTACCAATGGCGTTGTATAATTCCACGAGAGGTCCTGAATTCAAGTTATACTTCCTTGAGAAAGAATTTTCTCCTACATTTCTTACTATACCAATTAAATGGTTTAATTCCAAAAACAGCATGATATAGACTGTCATGTGCGGAGAGGAAGGTCGAATTATGGAATCTAGTAATCTAATGACTAAAGGTAACATGGCTAAAAGCGTGCGTATTTTCTGTTCACTCTTTTCTTTATATTCAAATCATATAAACTGACTTAAAAGATTTTTACATGAACAAATGGGCGTTATATGGTAAATAAGTTTTTCATAAAACAATTCAATATAATGCACGTGATACTAGAGTATTCAAATCAAGATGTAAAACGTTTAGTATGTTTCACATACATTATCACGAAGTCTGTGAGAATACATGTACTGCTTTTACGTGACTCAATTAATACATACATTATATATGTCAATTTTTAATTTTATTTTTATTTTTTTTATTTTTTTTTTGGGGGGGGGATCTTTTTACAAGTGTTCATGTATTTACAAATCAGTGAAAAACTTAAAACGCATTGGATCTATAATTTGACTACATTTACGTCTACAATAAACATTATATAATTAAGAAATAAATTAGCAATCATTGAAGTCATTCAAATTTGCATTTACACAATTTTGGGTTTGAGTGTTTCTGTGTTGTTTTTTTTTCTTCTTATTTGTAATTAAAATTTATAATAAACTCATTATAATTCCGATGAAAAATTATTATCATATTAATGAAGTTGCAACATAATCTTATTATTATATTTAATACAACACTTTGGAATGAGGCAGTAATTTGATTGTATGAGTTTTGCACGTTGTGCACGGGTCATTTTGTACACCTGTGGGGGCTCACCTGGGGCGGAACTATAATGTTGGGTCAATATATTTCTACATTTTTTACATGTTTTAATTGAGATGCTCATCTGATTATCTTTCAATCGTGCAGAACCATTCCATTTTGATAAACATGACATGTACCTTAGATTATATCAGATTATTTATCGTCTGCGTGCAATTATTTAGGGTCATTTATTGAAATGAATTCTTTGTTTTTCACCGTTAAGCATATCATTTTTTACTGCAAAAACTTTTTTATCATTATATTTTTGTATGTTCGCACAACGTTTCTAACATATTTGAGATATTAATGCATGTTCGCAGAGCCTCAAATTCCAAAAAGATGTTGTACATAAAGTTCGTCTGCTAAAACTTCCGTGGAATGATATCGTTACTTAATGCATTCGTAGATATTTTTTCTCATAGAAAAATGACAAAACTCCGGCAATTAACTCGATTTGATTGACACTCATATTTCAAACTTGATTATACGAAATGCTTCAAATTTTAAATTTTCACTATTATCGTCTGCTAGGCTGCCGCCTCAGCGAGAGCGTCGCCTATTCCATTTAGTAAACGCGGGAACCCGGTAGGGACTAATCAGTAGTTGGAGAGAGGGGAGCAGTTATTAATACTCTATGACAACATTTTTATGAGCGTAATAATGACTTCATGCTGGCATGATAAGTATAAATGTCATGGCATATCAATCAAAATTGTCACCGTATTTTCCCGGAATATTAAGGGAATATTGTTTTCAATAAATCATCTTTCTGTACATGAATTTAATTTGGGTTAAGGAATAAAACAGTTTATATATCCTGTATATAAATCAATTTGTACTTCATAAAGTTCGGGTGAATAAGTAAAAGATTTGAATACATGAGTATATGAGAGGAAAAATATGTCAAGTTATATATTTTATTGCTTCTAAATATAAATTAAAATAAGTGTAAAATAATAAAGTATAAATTGATTAAAATTCAACATTTTAACAACAACCATATATCCACAACAATAAAGTCTTTATTAGAATCCTGAAAAAGAACACTGCAACAACCTTTGTTTTCTTTGTGTTATGAACATGTTTCCATATATTTAGCAATCCATTAGTTCGGAGACAAACTTCTTTCTGATTGTCAACAATTCATAAGCAATTTAAATAAAATTAACAGTTTTTTTCTCGTTTTTTGGTCCCAGGTATTGAATACAACATTTTAGTAAGCTAAATACTGAAATGGCAGAGAAGTTCTTTCTCCTAACCCTCAATTTATTCTTCACGAGCTAACCTGCCGCCCGTCCGGTTTGCTTCACGTTTTAATTTCCACGAACGCTTCATTCGGATGGCTTCAGTTCTGATGCCCAAACATGTTCGGGCCACCCACTTCTTTTGTCCTTTTTACTTTGAGAGGGGGAAACATTCTCGTCTTCCTCGTCTTTTGGAGAGGCTTTCTGAAAATATATGATAAAATTGATACATTAAAGGCCCATTATGCCTCAGAAATCCATATTTTTTAAATTCTTTATAAATGCCAAACATGTGTTTAATAATATTTAAATTATGGTTTAAGAGCATGTTAGATATTCAACGACTGGAAAAAAAGAAACGCTGAACATGTAGTGATGTATTGTAAAGACTGCAAAATGTATACATTTTCCATACAAAATACTAATTCACTAAATATACCATTTGCTATCGGAGCAAAATGACCAAAATGATAGTTTATGTATATGGCAAATGAGTACTTTTTTGGAAACTTAGACAATATACCAAGAAATGGAAAGTTTTTTGAAAAATGAAAATTATAGCATTTTTAAAGCATAATTAATTGTATCTATATTAGATCTATAAATACGAATTTTTAGAAATATAATCGCTTTGTTAGAAATTTATAATTCGTGAAGATCTTGGCTTGCAACAAAAAGCTTTTTATTTAAATAGAAGCGATTCTAAAATATGCTTGAAAATATAAGTAGTTTGTAACAAACAATCAACAAAGAATCTGCACTGTTGTTATAAATTAGTTTTGGCATAAATGGCCTATTAGCCATCCATTTGTCTACCACTTAAGAATTCTTGCATCCGAAAGATTCTTAGCATTTTCCATAAAAATAAACTTTTTTTACGAACGGGCAGACAGAAAAACAAAACGTTGATTCTATTAGTTTTAATTTAGGAATTTTGCATTCATCATTTGAATGAATTATTTTTCATTCTAAACAATATGTATTATCTAAAACGGGTGTACAACGTAATATAGTTCTTGAAACTTAACCATGAAAATAATGGGGAAAATCCACCATCAAAATTAAGGAATAAGAACTCCTATTCTGTAATTATTCCTTAAAAAAGACTTTTTTCACATAAGATTTCCCATTCTGATTTATCTGTAAAATCTCATAACATTTTGGTTTATATTTCAATTAATAACATTGCGTAGATTTTTTTCTATTGCAATATAACCATTACGCATTTTTTATAACATACATTTGATATAAAATAGTCCCGTCAAGCGGTGATCTTGCCGTTTTTATGCTTATTTTTCCTTGAAAATATCATGCGTTGAAAAACAAATCTTACAGGCAAAATACATAACACTTATTAAATTTCAATATCACATGACTAGGCAAAAAATAAAATTTATATACATGCATAATTATCTCTTCATAAAGAATTTTCACGTGCACTTTTGCATGTCGTCTGCTCAAAGTTATGTGTTCGACTGTTTGCTTACAAAAAAATCTTATCTGAGTGTAAAATAATCTAAGGGAGACTTTTTCTCTTTAGTAATAGAATAACCAAGAGAAACTTTAATAAGAAACAGTTTCTGACAGTTTTCCGTCTCAAGTTTAAGCAAATTATAATAAAAAATTTCTTAACAAAATAAATGTTTTTATTTTTAAAGAAAGAAAAATGAAATCTGATTGGCACTTCCTACAGACTACCTAACATATTAGCGGTTATATAAATCTAATTATTTTAGAGTTATTAATGACATAATATATTTGTTACAGACGTATCTTGTACTGTCAGATTTTTAAATTGTTAATGTTGAATTTATGTCGGAAATGTTTGCCGGGTTCATTTATCTCTCTGTTGAATATTAGATTACCAAGATGATAAATGGGAACATGGAAACGAGGCCGGCACGTCCGTCATCGTCTACCAGACGACTTCTTAACATTTTCTGCCGAATAAAACTTGACCATCGTTGTCGAACGTTGTTATGTATTATAAAAGAGCAAAGGAAACAAGAGGGGAAATACACAAAACAACAACAACAACAACAACAAAAAACCAAAACAAAAAACAAACAAACAAAAAACGATTGTTGGAAGGGGTACAAAAGATACAAAGGCCAAAGACATTACAAAAAGACAAACCATCTAATAAAAACAAATTAAGTTAAAACACCGAAAAACGTTACTTTTTCTTTCACGGATATTTCTAAAACGGTTCTTAATTGAAATGAAAACGAATGCATGTTTAATTCAATATCAGTG
This sequence comes from Ruditapes philippinarum, assembly GCF_026571515.1. Lineage (NCBI taxonomy): Eukaryota > Metazoa > Mollusca > Bivalvia > Venerida > Veneridae > Ruditapes > Ruditapes philippinarum. The sequence goes on from NW_026859245.1 coordinate 222,457, forward strand.
AATCGAATGTTTTTAACAAAACTAATGTGAGAAACTGGATGGTTTCCAATGTCAAACGGTACAAACTCGCATCTCTTTTCAACTTGTTTTTTCTCCTTATCTTTGTTGATGATACTGTTTAAATGATAACAATTACATGCAGCTGGGAGGATGGAGGATGAGGAACATAACTATACAATCAAATCAGTTAAATACTAGAATAAATATGAAACGTAAGAAAAATTTGTGTCAAAATAACAGGGACATTTTTTTAAAAATTTTTTACAACCCGGTTATTTTTTATAATTGGGGTTTTTTGTTGTTTTTTGGGGCCCTTTTAAAAACGTAGCTTTAAGTTTTGGGGTTTTTGTTGAAAGGGTTGGGATTTCCTCCCGAGAGGCCCCAAACTATTTCAAGAAAATCAAACTGGAGACAAATGTACGTAGATTTTAAAGAGAAGTAAAATGATTCAAGTAATATTTCACTTGTTAACTGCGATTAATGACTGATTTTGCAGTGTTTATCACCATATTTCTACCGCGTTGCTAACGCAGTAAGGGATACTTTTGCATAATTTGACCTCTTTTTAGTAATTAACGTGGACTGAAAGCACCGATTGCAATTAGTAAATTACTTATATTGTTCACGTGCCAATCTTTAATTGCTTGAAATACTTTCTATCAAAATTTATATAACTTAAATGTATGAAGACCGTTTGAATGTAAACATCTTATTCATGATATATGATAAATGTCAATTATGTAATAATCATCTCTATGGAATAATGGGGTAATGCTAAAAAGACAAAATTGATCATGAATAATTGCCGTTTTGCCCTTTGTTTTAACAACCATTTTTAAAATATTTTGATTATTTCGTAAAGAAAAATCTTAACTATTTATTTGTAGCTTTGCAATATTCTTTGTGTTAGAAAATCTTCAACATTATCTAGAAAGATATGCTGTTAACTAGTTGTAAGATTATAACTTCACTTTTATCTCAAAATAATCATGTTTCATCTATGTATATCTCAAGTTAGGGCTGCCTTCATCATCTTATAATCATGTATATATATCTGACTGAAATGAACGTACAATTTCAAAACCATTTATCGTTTAATAATTTATTACTTATCTGGTAATTGATTCTATCAACATTTTTTTAAAACTTTCGATAAATTGTCATCTCGTTATCATGAACTAAAATAAAACTTAATTCATGATAAAACCATTATGATTAGTTTCTTTACAGATGTGATAACTGATTCTATCTATTATCACTCTTTTGTTTCTTGTTATTAAATAACAATATAATTTTAATACATGTATGTATTCCATATTAATATTTACGAATTTAAGGCAATTATTTTGTCTTATTTGGCCCTGATTTTTTTATCTTTTTTCTTTCTTTTTTTTTTTTGGGGGGGGGGGGTGGGAAAGGGGGTTGTATTGGTAAGAGGACGAAGCTTTCAAAAATCTCAAACTGAGATCTCAGGTATCTCCATCACAGCATAAACACTGACCAAAAATACTCCTGAGATTTTTCAAATCTCGTGGTTTGCAGGCCTTTTCATATTGTACCAGTGATAACAAATAACGGCCTAGTAGACACTATTAAATTAAAGATAAAGCAGAAAAATTTAGTATCCAGTATAATTACAACTGTTTATTAATAAAACAGAATATCTAAATTACCTAAATTACCTAAAGTCCCTAAAGAGTTATTATAGAATCACTTTTTTCAAGGCAATTAATAAAAATTTTACTATTTTTTCGCTAAAACTAGCAAATTTTGACTTGCTACAAAGTGCATTAAAGTAAGAACGTGAATATCGTTCCGTGCGAACCACAATAACCCCACCTGGGGTGAGAAAAACTCGGAATATTGTACGCTCAGTGAGTTTTCTCACATTTAGAGAATTATTTAAAAGTGCTGGCTTAAGATAGGAGTAAAATTTAATGCATTGTGAGCTCTCAAATGTGTCTACAAGAAACTTTGATGCATATTTTTTGAAAATAATAAACGCTTGTGCACTGAATGATGAATAGAAATACCCCCATTACACTAATTTAATGCGTTTTGTCAATCGGTATTTTCTGCAATAAATTTACAAAAGGAGGTATTGTTTCGCGATAATTTTAAAACTGCCTGGTATTTACCATTCAGCATGTTATATTGAATTTATAAATTGTAATAAATACTAAAAAATGTTTGATTTAAGGGAAGTACACGGGGTAAAACAAAATTTCATTTGGCACAATGCCAAAGAAGGCCTGTACAAATGCCACAATTTTGTCTTGCGTGTAGGCAAAAGATAATTTTTGAAATTTGATATCTTTATTAAACATGGTGGTAAAGTAGTTATTAATTTTCAATTAAGATATTAAACCCTTCGCTTTTCGCTTTTAAATGACAAGAATATTTATTGCACACGCTTGCAGTTTTCATAGAATATGTCAAGTTTGTTAATACACCGGAAATGTTGAAGATGAATATCACTTCATACTTATGAGCCATTACATGCATCTGTGTTATTTTGTTGTTGTTGTTGTTGTTGCTGCTGCTAATGTTGTTGGTTTTGCTACTGCTGTTGTTGCTTTTCTGAATGGTGTGTGTAAAAGGGAAAGGGGTGTTATTTTTCTCGGACTTCCTCTTCCATTATCATGCTAGTTTTTTTTAACTAACTAGAGTTATATATATGTAATGTTATGCATTTGTTTATGTTGTCTACAGTGTCTACTGTATACTCCTTATCTCACTATTCTAATTAAGTTACATGACATGTTAAAGTTGCCTGTGTAAAACTGCAGATCCCTTGATTTTGATTCTATTTGCTATCAATACAGTATGAAATTCAAGTACTTTCTTGCCCAAAATGTTCACACTTGTTACTCTACTTTGGTCCCGTATTAACAACCGAGCAAGAACTATAATCACAATTTTAAAATTGATTTTGAATTTGAAACAGTTGTTAATTCCATTTTATTTTAAATTAAATCAAAAAATGAGCAAATCCATCTATGCATCTAACGGTTTCTTTACGTTTATATTATTACAGTTATATTACAGTTAAGCATTTAGTTTTATTACATGGATATGAAGTGACAGAACAAGAGAAAGAGAGGAGGAGGAGTAAGAAGAAGAAGAAGAAGAAGAAGAAGAAGAAGTAAAAGAGGAAGTAGAAGGAAAAAGAAGTAGAAGAAAAAAGAAGTAAAAGTAAAAAGAATAAGTAGTAGAAAAAAGAAGAAGATGAAGTAGAAGAAAAAGAAGTAGAAGAAAAAAGAAGAAGTAGAAGAAAAATAAGAAGCAAAAGTAGAAGCTGAAGTATCAATGCTAAATAATTTCTAGGAGAATAAGCTAAAATATTTAATAAATTTTCGTTTTTTATATTTTTATGTTAAAACGAGACTAACTACATAATGGGTAATTAGGTATGAAACTAAAGAAACAATTTTAAATGACATAACATTGGAACTGATGTATATACCGTAATAAAGGTGTATTCGATTCTATCTTAAGATAATAATAGCGTTGTTTATAACAAAATCGTTTAAAGAAATGAACAAAAAGCTGAAAGATGGTAAATTGTCTAATTTGTACAAGTCTAGACTGCCAATTAAGACTTACAGGACCTAGAAAGTAGAAGCAAATGATTTGAAATTGCTCTCGTTTAAAGCTGTGTTTGATTCATTTCTAAAATAAGAAAAAACACTCACATTCAAAAGAAATAAAACTATTTTTATCAAATTAAACAAAACGATACAGGTGTTTTGCCAAACGCACGAGATAAGCGTGCATTTTATATCTTTAAATGAAAACTTCCTCTTCATGGGGCAGAATATGTGTTTTTAGTGTTTATTTGCGCGTGTGTGTTTTAAAACATAATACAAATAAAAATTAAGAAAGCTCCATACTTCATTAATATCCTGGTTGATATGTTACTATATCATTTTGACATAATGCTTTGAATATGGAGATGACAACTTTTGATGTGAAGGGTTTTGGTAAAATACTATAGAAAGTCCAAGGGACTCCACTGAGGTTTTTTTGACATGACGGGACTGAAAATAATTTTCCAAGATTAATGTTTCATTTGATAAAGGTCTAGATCGATAACTTGTGTGCAAAAGTTAAGATCATCTGCTCACTCCGCTTTTCCAGAATAATCACTCTAATTGTGAAAAATGACCTAATATTGAAAAGCGTTGCAACGTTTTTCACTGAAATCGGCTATGAACAGCAGAAAAACTACTATTTTCAATCTATTTTTGAGCAAATTTCTTAATTTCTTATGAATACCTTTCCGTTTTAAATACCCCAGCTGATCTATGTAAGAAAATCGAATTTTAAGTTTTTAGGATTTTGGACTTCAGTGGAGTTCTTAAGCAGGCGTTCAGCCAAACTGTATGAATGAGTAGGTTGTCTTCGTTGTGAACTTGTCGCATTACCTGCATGTCTATGTTGCCACTAGCACACAGAGAATTAATTGCGTTTAGATTACAGATTGCTTTATATTTTTCAATTGCTTGACTTTTTACGCCCGAAATTTAGACACCTTTTCGTTTAACAAAAAAGTAGTTCCGGATGAAAGTTGAGACAATAAACTTTATCATTACGATTCAGATATTGCATATGTTTTACTGAAAATTAAAATACCTTTAATGATAAAAACCAAATAATATCCTGTAATTCTATACTGTTTTTAATTTGTGATGTATCAAAAAGATTTTTTTAAAAATATAGTCCATGCCCCTAAATTACCTAAACAATTTTAAAAACGGCAACTCGTTTATATTACCGCACATATATTGAGCCAATTTGCACATCGGGATACAAGACCATGCTCTAAACAAAATACGGAAAAACGCAGCGTGTTACATTAAAATCACATTTTTTACAAGTTTTATTTGAATAAAATCCTGAAATTTGAACGCGGAAGACTATAATCTTCTATATCAGCCGAATCTAGATAGTCTACGTCTTCAACATATCATAAAATATATAGAACTGTCTGTCATTATTTACATCCGACATCATTAAATCGCAAGCCCCTGTGGTTTTATCAGCCTCGTTATCGGGCGCCCCGTTTGGTACCCGGCCCAAGTAACGGAGAAATGATCGATTTATCAGGCTTATCATGTAAAATACACTCAATACAAATAAATGACATTGTAATATAAATGTAGACGTTTTCCATTTAAAATCCAAATTGGCATTAACGGGACCTGGGGTCATTTTAATGATAAGATCCCAATATGAAGCACAGTAATAATTGTATTAAAAATATTAATATTTTTTGTTCCATTTACTCACATTTTGCTAACATAGTTTAATTTAGAAACTTAGTATTTCCTAAAGTCAAACAGATATATTCTTTTATTTCTTCCAATATTTCAATAGTTGAAGCTGGATTATTTATACATATATTACTTTATAAAAGATAATATCGTTTACAAAATTCTTTTTTTCATTGTCCACTTAATATTCCGGTATTTTCAGAATTGAGTATATTTCAGTTTCATTTCACTAGGCCCCCAAAAAAGCTCTTGAAATTATTTTATCAGCTGTCATATTGGATTGGACCACCAGTGGATGAAGTTAATGAAAAGCTATGCATACTGGTATTAAAGTTAATGCATTATTTTCTAGCGTACGTTTTCAACTCAGAGTGTTTTTTGCAGTAGATAATTATACAGTTATTGGACATAAAATGTTGTCATAAAACTTTACCCGTGATGACAACATTCTGGGTCACACGCATCCACCCCCAGCCCCGCCCCTCTCTCCTCCCCCTCCTCACATTTACTGCACTTGAAGCATCTAAGAAGTGAAACATAGCAAGTTTATTTAACTGCAACTTTAACCCTTAACCTGCTGAATTTCTTAAATGGACTTGCCAAGCTTCCATTTTTGGAATTGTCCATTATCAAATTCGGGTATTTCAAGATGAAAATATGAAATTGGTCAGCCAACAGTTTTAGGGCCTGATCAGACGGCCTGCTGGGCTGGATGTGTAGTCTAGGTTTAATGAGGGTCCATCCGCCCTTTCAGGCACTGAGAGTACGAGTACAGACCCTCGGTTGGACTGGCAGTCTGGCAATATAGTGTTGGTAAAAGACTAATCATTTTCGGTTCCAAAAAGTAAAGATTTAAGTTATCTTTCAAAGATAATTGTTCAAGATTTGTCCCATAATGCTTCATCTTACAATAATTTCATCTTTATAAAAGTTGTAAAAGAAATACTAACTTTACTATATCTAAAAATATTAACAAGCATTGACTGTCCATTCATATGTATAAATTTATGTCTGAAATACTAAAGGCGTCCCTGCGCGCCTGTTATCTTCGGTAGGCACTTCAAATTACCTGCACTTTTAATGTCTGTCATTTCAAATTACACTTACTTAAGCATCCACTTAAAGATAAATACGCAATTTTTGTCAAAAATCATTATATTCAACTATATTCTAATAAGACTGAGCCGACGAATTTGCAATTTTATTGAAATGCAGTTCAGATAAAAGAAAGTATCAAAACAATAGCCACAGCCAAAAAAAAGCCAACAACAAAAAACTTTCTAGTAATGATATGAACTGAGTATATTTTACCCATAAGTATGATTTGTGAGGTACTTTAAAGGCAAAAACAATGTTTAAACTGCCTGCTTTTGTAAATTTCAATCCTTAACTGTAATGGAAATAGGAAATAGGGAATATTGACGATACGTTAACAACAACAACAACAACGTTAGGAAGTATCAACCTTATGCTGCAGACGTTGTATTGAAAAATATTTCTAGCAACCTTTAATTTCATAAATAATTCTCAAAATATGTAACAAAGAATCATTAAAGCTGCCCGAATCCAGATGTGTAAATATTTTTAAAAAATGAACATGCAGGAAATATATAAATTATATGTAAATAAATGTATATGAATATTCACAACCAGCATGACGTTTTGTTTGTTTTAAACATAATTCGAATGAGTATTTACTATGTTGTCAATGTTCATATATTATATTTTGACATGTTCTAATAAAGGTAATGTCTATGTATAGTTAGTGCCTTCAGCAAGATTAACGCTTAGCAACTTGGCGAAAATTCTAAAGAAAATATATAAATTTAATTTTTCATGAAAAATTGTCCTTGAATCCTCTGTGTGGCCAATTTGGCCATTTTGTATTAAATTTATACAGTTATTATCAAGTGTGATGATAATGCAACGTTATTAGCATAATTAGGTTTTAGATTTCGTTAACAAGGTAAATCATATAGGCAAGTGCAAGACATATTTTTTGTTTCAACATATTAAAGCTGCATGCCTTCAGATGGGCCAAAATATTTAAAGAAAATCAATCTTGAAAAACATGTACTAAAATTTTAAAAAAGTAAAACATTAACAATTCAAGAAATAATTTACATGTTATAAGCAATTAATGACTGTTTTTGCAGTATTCATCACGATATTTCTACTGCGTTACTAATGCAGTAAGGGACATTTTTGCATATTCTGATTTGGTCTTTTTGGCCAATTTTCGCAGATTTTTTATAGTTTGTAATGTGTAAATTACTTTCTTTGTTCATTTGACAATATTTTACTGTTTAATACTTTTTTAAAAAATGTTTGCTACAATTAACATGAACCTGGAGGCATGCTGCTTTAAATATCCGTTGCATTTTTATCAAATTCCAATTAGTAACTAAACAAGATCCGAATATTTATCAAAATATTAACTTCACTTTATCAAATTAGTACAAAATCATTACATTGTCAAATCAGTCACATGTATTAATCGTCACGTGCTTATGCTTTAAATTTATACATTTTAAGAAACTAGAATTTTTTATCGTGACCAACCGTTGTTGCTGTTTTGAATTGAGTTTACTACGCATGTGATGGTCATCTGACATATATATTTAAGAACAGTATATATAATCTTAAAGAACTTATGTTTCCTGCAACATTTTCCACAAATAAATAACATGCAGACTTATGTTTTCAAGAAATTTTACTCTATGAAAAACTACAATCTCCGAGTATCAGGGGGGAGCGTAGCGCACTAAATTATAAAATATCTCAAAATCTACAAAAATTTGCCTACTTAAATTCATGTGAAATAGAATCAAATTTTATTTCCGTAAGGTACTTTACTTTTATATGAAATGGTTTAAAAATAAGTATTTCATTACAGACCCAAACTGAGTTTATTGGTCTTTTATAAATCTAAACACTTGAAATAACCATTTTTCTCACCACAAATTTCCACATTAAATTTTGACATTTATATATAGTTAGATAAAAAGATCATTTTTCATTTCCTCGGTGGGCGACAAATACATTAATGAAGACAAGAGGGGCCATGTATTATCTGTTATAATGGATTACTTAATTACCTCCGCGTTCTCTATGATAAACTAGTGAAAGTGCCAATCTGATTGGTGAACGTAGTCGTTGGTCATGTTGTTGTTTTCTTCAAGATGTCATTAGTTATGGAATGTCAAATCGTGACTTTATGCACGTGAAAATCTTAAGGAACGTGAGGTCACGGACATAAGGTCACTTGGTTTGTTGACATTATTTTTTTCTTATATTCAATTTAAATTAACAAGTATGGAAGTAACTGGTTGGAAAATTTTATATACTACTAGTAATTGGTAAAAGCAAGATAATATATTGACATTTGAAAAATATATATGTTATAATGAAAGAATATGGAGATGAAAAAAACGAAGTAATTTTGAAACCTTGCTATATTTATTATGCCGATTTTCCAATAAATGAAATGCTATAAAAATTTAACAAAGACATTTCTCAATTTTGACTTTCATAAAAAATATTTAATGTTCTTTAAAATCTAAAATAAAATGTTTGAAAATTCCATTTAATTTAAATACGACAACTTATCAAAGCGGTATATATATAAAAAACTAAAATATAAAACTGAAAATGAATATGTTATAAATGAAATATGGCATTTGTGAGAAAAAGGGTTTAAACTTAAAGAGTTAGTATTTGCATGCGGCGATATGAAGTATTACATTTAAATGGACAAGCTACAAAACAAACTATATTTTTTCTAAAAGGAAATACAAAGGCACAGAAATAATTCCTCTATATTTTGGTATTTTTATACACTTACATCCATTTTACGTATTTTATCCATATCTATATGATGTCTTTCTCGTTTCCGTGAAATCTCTGCTTTAAACCCTTTTTCAGTCAATTTAGGGTCATCCTTCTTTAATATGTCCATCAAATAGGAAATATATGAGATAGCTAGCCTTAATGTCTTGATTTTAGAAAGTTTAGTGTCCGACGGAACGTTTGGAATACAGTCTCGTAAATTTGTGAACGCGTTGTTAAGACTCTGAGTCCTTCTTCTTTCCTTTTTACTAGCGTTCACTTTTCTTTTCACACACCGTTCACTTCCGAAAGGATTTTGATATGCATCGTACGGAATATGTGCTAACATGTCCGCCTGTCCGTGCGTGTGTCCGTACGACTCTGGGGACATTGGGATCTCCGGAGTGCCACTGAGCACCCAGTTGTGAAAATAAGTCCTATCACTGACATTATAATCCGGGTATCTTACTGCCTGCCCCGGGTATTGGGACGCGTAAAACTCGTGCGCTGACGTCACACCCATAGGACCCGGATGTGCGTACCCGGGATGGTAACCTCCAACACTGAGGCTCATGGTTCCACTTTCCTGTGTTTTATCTCTTCTTGTTATCTGTGTTTAGTCTCAAAAGCAACGACTGGTACTCTGCATCAAATCATTCCTGATCACAGACATAGAATACGTCTGCTAATGCATGTATCAAAACACGAATCTCTGCTAGCCGTCCAAATTATAGGCTTTATAGCGGTAACTGGTTTAAGAAATAAGCTTAGACAAAAGCCAGAAACATCACTTGCTAAGCCAGAATTCCTAAACGTGTGATGTCCAATGAAATAATTGGTGTAGAATAGCTACTACATGAATGGGTTCTTGAAACAAGTGTAATTCTGGGAGGAGAAAGTTCGCTCCGCCTACTCTATTTGAAAATACGCCCATTTTCTTGGATATTCATAAACACTCTGTGGTTTGAATGATTGTACGCTAAGGAGGAAAGTTTTCGTTTCAGTTATCCTTTAACCGTTCATACTTTAAAATATTTTTTTAAAAAGTAATAAAGCAATATGTTTTAGATAAAAAAGAGAAAAAACAATGCACGGCGCAATTAGTTTCGTCAGATTTTATAAAGTTTTATCTCGGTTATATAGATAGAAATTGTCAAATATCCTGGTTCATAATGGCTAATATTCGAACAACGTGGGACATGACATAATTATTATGTTATACTAGTATTCCAGGGACAACATAAAATGATCAAACATATCCATGCATTTTACTTATCTAAATAATGTTGTTATTTTGTATATTTTCGATTTGAATATACATGAAGGGATATACTGTCCTAACATCACATGCAAGTTAATTATAAGAGTTTTTTTTTATTATTTTCATTGTAATTTAATACCATATATGGAAACAATTATTTTAAAGGTTAAACTCAACCAAAACAAATATGTATTCAATTCTATTTTGTAGATATCTCAAGCGTAAATTGTTATGTGTAATAGTTTGGTTAAACACATAATGTTTGGTATGTTTTAAGTATAAATCTAACAATTTCCTATAAATATTGATGTTATTTCTACCTAAAGCTGACATTTATAACATTGTAGAAATGATACTCTATTTTAAAATTACAGTTTTTTTTCATCCTCTAACCATATGATATAACATGTGTAACCATATAATATTACATGTATATATATATACTTTATTGGTCTTCTTAAATTGTAGGCTGAAAACCTACGTATTGAAGGCTCAAAACAATTGATTTTTTTAACAAAAAGTAACATTCTTTAATTTCTGTGTCCTTAAAACTTTATATTTTACTTTCTCTTATTTTAACAAGTCGAAAAGTTCTTTCCTTCTATTTTCAGATATATATATATATATATATATATATATATATATATATATATATATATATATATATATATATATATATATATATATATATATATATATATATATATATATATATATATATATATATATATATATATATATATATATATATATATATATATATACCTGGTGTCATGCTGCCAAAATATGATATCTGACATAAGTAGAATTTTATATCTGACATTATTAAAATTTGATATTAGACAAAATTAGTATTTGATATCAGACATAATTAGAAATTGATATCTGACATAATTAAAATTTGATATCTAACATGGTAAATGTCTAATATCTGACATAACTGCTATTTTATATATACGACTTGAATTTGTATTTGATATCCGAAGTAATAAATATTTGATATCTAACATGACTTGTATTTTATATCTGATATTAGAAGCATTTGGTATTTGACATAATTGATATTTGATATCTGACATAAAAAGTATTTGATATCTAATATATTTAGTATATAATATCTAACATAACTGGCATTAAAATATCTTGAAAAATGTGTATTTGATATATGACACAATGTCGTATTTTATTTTTGACATAAGTGGTATTTGGTAACTGACATAATGGGTAATTGTCCTAATTGATATTTGACATAATTGTTATTTTGGTGTCTAACATAATTAATATTTGGGGTCTAACATAATTGATAATTTGTGTTTAAAATAATTGATATTGGTATATGACTTAACTGGTATTTTGCAGACAACATAACTGGTATACCGTAACATCAGTGGTTTACTTAATCATGCTCTAATCTTGTATAAATTTAGACGAAGAAAAACAGTGATCCAGAATAGGCTTTCATGCTTGTCATACGCAATGTTTTGTTATTGGATTGTTTCTTTATATGTAAAAATACAAATAGTATTTTTTTTCTTCCAATAGCCCTTTTATTATATTGCAGAATTATTGTAATGATTATATGTATACATAAAGTCCTTTTGTTGAACCATCTAATAAGAGTTAAACTAAACCAGTTAGTGAAGTTTATGAAAAAAATGGAATTCGTCGCCAACATCGCATTTTGAACAAACATGACACTTTTCTTAGATGAATTGTTCCTGTTACTAAATCTGAGAAAGAAGGTGTAATCTTGGTTCACTACGACCCGGAAACATGCTTACATTTCTTTCCATTTGTTATGACGTATCTATACCTGCAAACTTTTACTATTTCTGTGAGTTTAGGAAAGGCGACGACGGACAGGCTGATAGTGTTTACGCTATATGCCATAAAATAAAAAGATATTGAAATCTATAGTCAACAGTATTATACCGAAGTCTGTGATCGTTGAAGTATATGCCCTTCTAGCACGGCCATTATTCTTTGATATTAAACAATTTCTACGGAACCTCTGGGCAATATAATGCTGGAATGTTGATGATTTAGTCCATAGGCCACTGAAATAGTTTACATTTATCTTCATTATTCACAGTCGTGTGTAGGCTATCTGGCTCCAAACATTTTTATATCTTGCTCTTATTAACCGCTTATATAATACGGAGAATTTTGAGTAAATGTTCTACAAGATGAACTTGATTGTATTAAAGTATGAATAATTGCCTTGCACTCTTCGTTCCCAAACCGTTTGACGTTTGATGAGTTTTTAAGGAAAAATGTTTTCAGTTTAGATATATCGGATTTCAGGTTTTTCTCAATTTACAGAAGAACCGACTGGAATAATGGCGAGGAAATGCAATTATGGTAATATATTGCTAGACGCAGAACAGATCTATTATTTGAAAATATCAGAGAATAGTTTTCATTTTGTATACTATGTGTATTTGCTGTCCTTATGTTTCGTTGGCAATGTGTATTAAAAGGTTCCCATTCTTACTATATGTGCTTATATTTTGGCATTTCCCCTATTTATTCCTAACGTTCGTGCACAACGTTGAGAAGGCACAGAGCATCAGCAGATCAGGTCCACTGCAACATGTAAGTGGGCTCTCATATTTTCTACAGCTCGGGGTAACGACTTAGTCTACGTGAAGTTATATTTGTGACTCCAGTTTAATCCTCTGATATTTCTTTGAATCTTCCCTGTTGTAATTAAGTTACATTTACTGGAGCACATACGATCTTTCAGATTTTCGCATATTACATGTACTATGATAATGAACTGGCTGTATGCTCATTCCTCTCTTTGTTATGTCCTCGATTTGTGCCGCTGGACGCGAAAAGCAAACACAATGTCAGGTGATGTTTAGTACAGGGGAGATAATGCAGGTTACATGCATATATAAATGGTATTTTTGTGGCTATTTCGCCAGACTGTAAAATTAAACAGGCAAAAATGTATTTCAAAGTTTTCAATATATATATCAAAATCTGTAAATAGTTATCGATGAAAGAAGACTGTGTGAAATTTAAAACAGTGTACATTTCCATACTCTGGATGGAGAACATATTCATATGGGCCTTTGGAAAATAGAAATACAACTGTCCAAAATAAAATAGCACATTTTAAAGTAACGATTTTCTTAAAGATACCCCACGCATTTGATATCGCATTTTTGTTTGATCTGTTAATGAAATAAATATTATATACTTTGCGGCCATGTTCGTCGTGTATCTTAATTTGGAATGATGATATCTGTTTAACAGAATAAATTCTATTCAAGATAATTGATTAAAACCCGACCGAAAACTAAGCCAAATGTCACGCTGTGACATACAATGATACACAAGTAATTGTCAATTACATCGAATCTTAGTGTTCTGATAGAAAGTAAGTAGCGCGCAGTTGTTACTTCCCTTTAATTCAAATTTTCCATTTGTCTCAAAACGAAAGTAGAGGTTACAGTAGCTTAATACATGAATTTATAGTTATGATTTATTATAGCGGCTAGTAAAGCACTGAAAAGGGTGAAGAAAATAAAACTGTTTTCTGTTAAATTTATCTCTTCAGAACGGACGAAATCATTTTCAGAAATTCACAAGACTATTTGTACAGTTGTATTAGTTCTATTTCTTTATTTGTTTAGTTGGGATTATCAGAGGTATGATTTAGACTGATATTGATTTTTGCTTTATGGCACAGGTAAATGAATAATAAACTGTAATTAATTAATCAATATTGTAAACTGTATTTAGATAAAATTGAACAGGTCTAAGATAAGACCAAGAAATTGAAATAATTGGTGGAACTACATTTGCAGTTGTACATGTAAATCTTTTTTTTTTTTTTGAATAATTCTTTATTTCATTTTAATCTAAAAAAGACAAAAACATACTTTATCTGTAATTCATGCCATTTAGGTGAATTCTCTAGAGGTGACATCTGAATGTACAGAAAGTATTGGGAGACCAGCTTTTAGCTCGAGAATAGGACTTTTTTGTTAAGAGTCTTCTGCTTCAGGCAAATAAAAGCAGGATTTTTTAAAATGATTTTTTGGAGAAAAGTTTTGAATTTACATGTGTACATATATATTTCAGATACTATTTAAGAAATTTTGCTTCAGAATCTTAAATAAATATTTATATCAGAAAAAAGTATTTATTTCAGCTTAACCAGCAAGATCTTATCTGATTGAGTTTGCTTCATGGACTAACCTGCAGTTATATGAGCCGTGTCACGACAAAACCAACATAATGGGTTTGCGACCAGCATGGATCCAGACTAGCCTGCGCATCCGCGCAGTCTGATCAGGATCCATGCTGTTCGCTTACAGACCCTAAAACAAGTAAAGAAACTAATAGCGAACAGCATGGATCCTGATCAGACTGCGCGGATGCGTAGGCTGGTCTGGATCCATGCTGGTTGCAAACCCATTATGTTGGTTTTGTCATGACGCGGCTCATATCAGCTTTGAATTCATAGACTAGTTTTTTATGTGATACAGTAGGCCTCAACCAGTATCCTCTTGCAAATAGTATATTAACATGATTTTACGATGGTCTATATATTTAACATATTGTAAAGATAAGTATAATTATATATTGTATATACTTTTTATTGTAGTAAAGTAGATGAGAATTTCAAGGTTGGTGATGACAAGTACTAGATGGGCGTTTAATACCAGACAGTGGGAACCTACGGTCTCTGACTGGGTTAAGGCAAGTCAATGTATTCAGTCAGAAGAGAAGGAAAGGATTGGCAAGTTTGTGTTCAAGAAAGATGCAAAGTCTTCAATGGTATGTAATTTGTTAATATTCATTCAATTATGCATAAAGCTTCTTTAGAAATTTTGATAACAATTGTCACTCTTAATGTAGAAAAATGGCTCGAACAGTTTTGGCTCGAAAATGGGAGAACTAGTTTTTCCCCTAATTATTGTACGGTTAGAAAAAACATTTTTGGAAAAATATAGATTTCCTACTTTAAGACCAAAACTGTCTATCTATCAAAAAAATCATTACCATGCCCTTTTGATATATAACTTTTCCATTAGCCTCTGTTTTATTTAGTCACATTTAATAATAAAGAAATAACAAATTAACATGAGTTTAAAGATTTGATTCCAACGGTTTATTTACTATTTCTGCTTGCCTTATTACCGAAATATTATGTCAAAGTCACATGGTTTGGCCACACTGTTTTTGTTTTGCTGTGTTTTATGTGACACAAGCTTATTAAGGCCATTTTTAGCTCGACTATTCGAAGAATATGAGAGCTATTGTAGTCGCCCCGGTGTCGGCGTCGGCGTCAGCGTCCGCGTCAGCGTCTGCGTTGGTTAAAGTTTTTTGTAAAGTCAAATATCTCAATCATTACTTGAGATATTCAATTGAAACTTACAATACTTATTTATAGTAACAAGGTACATCAGATTGACAAGTTGGATAACTCTGCCTACAATATTGACAGAATTATGCCCCTTTGCAACTTAGAAATTTTGGTTAAAGTTTTTTGTAAAGTCAAATATCTCAATAATTACTTGAGATATTCAATTGAAACTTACAATACTTATTTATAGTAACAAGGTTCATCAGATTGACAAGTTAGATAACTCTGCCTACAATATTGACATACTTATGCCCCTTTTTAACTTAGAAATTTTGGTTAAAGTTTTTTGTAAAGTCAAATATCTCAATTATTGCTTGAGATATTCAATTGAAACTTACAATACTTATTTATAGTAACAAGGTACATCAGATTGACAAGTTGGATAACTCTGCCTACAATATTGACAGAATTATGCCCCTTTGCAACTTAGAAATTTTGGTTAAAGTTTTTTTGTAAAGTCAAATATCTCAATTATTGCTTGAGATATTCAATTGAAATTTAAAATACTTTTTTATAGTAACAATGTACATCAGTTTGCAAAATTGCATAACTCTGCCTGCAAAATTTGAAGAATTATTTGCCCCTTTGAAACTTAGAAATTTTGGTTAAAGGTTAAAGGTGTTCAAAGATATTTACTTGAAACTTTACACAGTCATGCACTTAGGGTCATAATTGGAGGGTCATAATTGTATGTCACTGACCAAGTTCCATAACTCTATCTTGCATTAAGGCTGATTCATATCCCCTTTTCTACTTAGTCTCTTGGTTAATGTTTACATGCAAGTTTTACATATCTCAATAACTATTAAAGATATTTATTTAAAACTTCACATATGCATTTAGGGTCATTATTGTAGGTCACTGACAAAGATCCATAATTCTATCTTGCATTTAGGCTGATTTTTCTCCCCTTTTTCAACTTAGAAATTGATGGTAAAGTTTTGCTTGTAAGCTTTTATCTCAATTACTACTGAAGGGTTTGTGCCTTTTTTTGGGACAATTTTATGCATTCATAATAATAAAGCAGTGATTTACTTGATAAAACATCTTAATTAGAAGCCTTTGTACCTTTTCTGTCAAATTTATGTATTCATAGGTAATTAGTATTATGATACTCAATAAAACAACCTTGTGACATTACCTTCCGAATAGTCAAGCCAATACTGTATAATTAGACTCTCTCTAAGGCCTATAACATGAATTTATTAAAAAAAAATTAGACCTTTTGTGATCTTAAAAAATTTAACATTATCAAGGCACTTATACTATCAAGCACTTAGAATAGTCGAGCGTGCTGTCCTACCGACAGCTCTTGTTTTGTTTGGTTTTACGGCTTACTAACACAGTATAGCTCATATGGCACCAAAACAGGAAATAAGATTTGGGTTAACCACTTCAAAGCAACATCAGGGGTCAAAACCACCTCACCTGCTGGAGTTAAGAGATGCATAGACTCCATTTATTCAAACCCATATGCCGCCTCTTATAATCATGCAGGGATAAACGGTGGCTGCAGTTCTTATGCCTGAACCATTAAAGGCAACCCCTCAACCACCAGGGGCATTCAGTTTTCCTGGTCAGATAATGGCAATTTATTTTGTTTGTTTTCATGAACAACTTCTGGGTCGAGTTCCAAATTTGTAATCTAGCAGAATGGCTTCTTTTTGTTTTAAAAAGATTATTGTCACTACAGGGATTTATACCCTTGATGAAGGACAAGAGAGAGGTGCTAACTTAGCTGTAATTAAAATAGGTTTTCAATATTTGATTGTTAATATAAAAGTTACTATGCTTATTACAGATAGGTAGATTGATGTTACGGAAGATGTTACACAGGAGAACAAAGATTCCCTATGCTGATATAAAACTAGGACGGACTGAGAAAGGCAAGCCCTATCTGATGAATAATACACCAGAGGGCTGTGAGAAGCTCAGTTTTAATGTATCCCATCATGGTGACTATGTCGTTCTTGCTGCAGAAACATTCACAGACGTTGGTATTGATGTCATGAAGCTTGAAACACCAGGTACAATAATTACACTTATTTCTCACCTTAAAGAATATAACCAATGAACTTACAGCATTTGCACCATGTGAAGTTCAAGTAGAAATCATTATGCTATCAAACCTTATCAATTTATCCTCGCTCTCATTTCCAGAGTCCAAAAAGTTTATATCAAATCCATATCACACCCTATATAGCCTTGTTTTCATTTTCAGAGTCCAAAAAGTTTAAATCAAATCCATATCACACCCTATATAGCCTTGTTTTCATTTTCAGAGTCCAAAAAGTTTAAATCAAATCCATATCACACCCTATATAGCCTTGATTTCATTTTCAGAGTCCAAAATATCTATACCTAATGCATAGCATACTCAATCTAACCTTGTTTTTTTTTTCATTTTTGAGTGTCAAAAATTACATATATGAAGTTCTTGTTGTTATTTAACAAAGTTCTGACAGAATGTCAACAAATAAAGATATCAGAACAATACTGATTCTATGGGACTCATACACAGCTATAAAACTTATATCCCACTCGGCTACTACCTCATCCAATATAGGAATGACAGCTGTCCAATAGATTTCAGTATTGTAGTAAACATTGTAAAATAACCTCATATAATCATAAAGGTAGAAACACTAGGCATATCAAATAGGTGGAAATGTCAGGTACAATAATTTCACATATCATATGGGTAGAAACACTAGGTACAATAATTTAACATATGATATATATAAAAACACCAGGAATGTTAATTCCACATATATAGGTGGAAACACCAGGTACAACAATTACACATATCATATAGGTAGAAACACCAGGTAGAATAATTTGAATAATTTCACATATCATTAAGGTGGAAACACCAGATACAATAATTTCACATATCATTTTGGAAGAAACATGAGGTACAATAATTTCACATATCATTTAGGTGGAAAAACCAGGTACATTACAATAATTTCACATGTCATATGGGTAGAAACAACAAGTACAATAATTTCACATATGATATATATAAAAACAACAGGTACTATTATTTAACATATCATATAGACAGAAACACCAGGTACAATAATTTCACATATCATTTAGGAAGAAACACCAGGTACATTAATTTCACATATCATATAGGAGGTAATACCAGGTACATTAATTTCACATATCATATAGGAGGTAATACCAGGTACATTAATTTCACATATCATATAGGAGGAAACACCAGGTACAATTATTTCACATATCATATAGGTAGATATGTATGTAAATAATTAATTATTTTGTTAGTTTTAGTTTATTCTTCATATCTATTCCAAAGGTTTTGAATCCAAGTTTTCTGTCATAGCATGTAAACACACAACCTTGTTGGTCTATAGTGGAAGGTCTGTTACACAATGAATAATTAAGTTGATAGTATTTTGTATTAGACATAACAACAAACCATGAAAGAATGGTACAAGGAAATTGTTGGCAAGTGATATTACATATATTTACACCTTATAAAAAGTTATATATGACTTTTATTTTACAATTTTGTTATGATACCTAAGTTTGAAGATTGAGAGTTACAGTTATTTTGAAAATTCTAACGAAGGTCAGAGTAGTAAACAAAACAAGTAGGAAAAAGAAAAAGTTTAATTCATGTATTGAGCTGTACAAATAACAAGATGAGTAATCTTATAGGTTAAACTTTGTCATGTAGGTCAGATAATATTAATCTGTAGAGGTAAGATAAGTTACGGTTTCTAGATCATTGACAACAGTGGCTGATGATACCAGTTCTTACAGTTAGTTTGAACTCAAGTAACCATGACATCTTGATACAACATCTGGTTTCTAACATTCTGGGAGTGCTCTTCAGTGACAAAGACTCAAATGGTGTATTGCTACATGTATTTTCTATTGGAGTTTATAGATAAAAAAAATTTTTCTCCCCAAAGTATGAAAAATGTACATGTTATTTGTTTTTCAAATTTAACTTGATATAATTTGATCTTTAAATTAGTCATACCAGCTCATAATTCTAAATTGTTTTACATAGAAACGATGTCAAGCAGTCCTGTTCATTGTTGTTATGTTATATTAAAGTTAACCTAAAATTAAAACAAGTAAATTGTTAATATATATGCGGGTAAAATTTTTGCATTATTTATTATGTGGATGGTTTGGAACTGTCCATAGTTCTATTAAGGGGATTTCACCATAGGCACTTTGTTTCAACTCAGTTTCAGTTATATTCAGATGATCTCAATTTCCATTATATTACTGATTTGCTATATTACCAATTATTCCAGTATTTTGAAAACAGTGGGTTTTTTTTGTATACAGGGATAATCAGTCATATGGCAGTAATATTAAAAATGGACTTTTTCATATAATGGAATAATCGTTTATAATGGCAAATTATCAATATAATGGCAATTGAGTTGACAAGTACCTATAGGATTCACAATCAGTATGTTGAAGTTGAAAAGCCAACAGTATAAAGACTGGCCAGATAGTATTCTAGTTCAGGCTCGTCTGATTTTACAGTGGACATGGTGGTATGGATCAGTCAAAATATTCACTGGTATACAAACTGTTAAACTAAGCCAGGACAATTTTTGGGTTTTTTATGCAATGAATCAAGTTCATGTACTAAATGTACCAAGCATTTGACTTCATTGACCACATTTACATTATACATGTGCACATATAGATAAAACACCAGAAATAAAGATTTGTTAAGCGTTACATAATTGGTAGATGTAAATTGGAAACTTTTTTTGGACCATCTTAGATTACGAGTCTTTTGAGTCATATAGAT
The DNA here is from genome assembly GCF_026571515.1 of Ruditapes philippinarum. Lineage (NCBI taxonomy): Eukaryota > Metazoa > Mollusca > Bivalvia > Venerida > Veneridae > Ruditapes > Ruditapes philippinarum. The sequence continues at coordinate 243,018 of NW_026859245.1, forward strand.
TTGATATAGAAAATTATGATTTAAATCCATAACAAAATATCCCAGGGTGCATAAAAACTTGTCATTTTATGAGATGCCAATGATTTGTCATGTTGGTGTTCTATTGTTTCCCATAATGACTATTAATTAAGGAGTGTAACAAGGTGTGTGGCTAATGACCGTACCCAGATAAGCTAATCTCCGGTATCAGGTCTTTATTTCCTGTAACAAGATAAAACGCTCCTGTTATAAAAAATATACTACTTTAATTCACATGTGGATACACAAGTATGAATGAAAGTTACATTGTAACATTACTGTTGATTCATGTTTGTAAGGATCAACAATGATGACTTATAGAACTGAGGTCCAGACAATGATTTTTGTGTTGTTTTGTACAAAGGCATAAAATATTGCATACATGTGAACTTTTTTCAATGATCAAGTGGGAGATTTTTCTTCAAAAAGAGGGAGATTTTAGAATTTGAAATAAACAAAGAATGAAGTTCTGACATCAAAAATAGGGAGATTTCTTTAATTTGTGAAAATACCCATTATTTTAAGAAAAATCTTTTAAAATATGACTGCAAAAAGTGGGAGTCTCCCGCTTTAAGTGGGAGAGTTCACATGTATGATATTGTAATTAAGGAATATGATCCTGAATCTGGCCAGTTATTTAAAGCGAACGATTCTTTTCTGATCTTTTATTTTTAGAAAGAAACATCAAATAACAGGTTATAAATAGCTCTTGGGACGCTGTTCTGAAAAAGGCTTAACAGTGATACGATGCACTTTTCCCAAATAAAATTACTGACATACTCAGTTTGAACAACACAGAATTGTGTTTTCAATTTTTTCAACAGAAACAGAAAATAAAAGCTGTAAGCCACTTTAAGGTTTATAACTCTAACCCTGCTTGCAGCAATAGATTCTACCTGTACAACCAGTGTAGACCAAGATCAGCCGTCACATCAATGTCGTCTGCTCATTGTCTGTACTGTTCACTATCTACTGATGAGTGGTTTCTTTTTATTCTTTCTGTTTTAACAAGTTTTTGTTGAGCCCACTTTTACAGGTGCTCTATTATAAGTTAATATTGAATATTAAAACTAATAGAATAAACAATGGAGAAATTTTGATTTTAAAACTATGACCTTGATCTTGATTCTGATCCTTAAATCTTATTGAACACGCGGCCTGATCTGATACCTGCTTAATTTTAGCTTTTTAATATTAAAATAGCTTGAGTTAACAATTATAGACAATTCCAAAATCAAGACAACAAAAGGCCAACTTCAACAAGAAAGATTGAAAATTTTCATTCCAACTATATATTGATTGCTTAAAAAGCTGTAGAATTAATAGGTTCAGGGTTATAAACTATAAGTTGTTAAGTTGTGGATTGTGCCGTTTTCTTGAACTAATTTTTTTTCTCTCTCAAAGAATTGACCTTTTGCATGTTGTGCTTTGAACTATAGTAATGCTCTTTATACTTGTAATCTTTTGGCTTGTTCAAAAAAAAAAAGTGATGCAGGGGTGATTTATATATAGTGGATATCAAGAGTATCTTTTCTTTGAAAAGTTTCAACAAGTTTAAACGGCTCAAATATAGCCACTCAAAGTGATAGTAATTCGACGCGGTTATATCTATATATTGGCACTTACTTATCCTGGCTTATCACTTGCAAAATCTAGAAAATTAAAATTTAGTAGAACATCAAAATTATCTACCTGACTTCAGGCATCAATTTTCAGGGGGAAGCAGACGTAAATCATTTGACCGTCAAAGTCGAGATGTTTCACTTTGCCGTTCATCTCTTTATAAAAGCAGTTTAGAAGATACATGAAATTGAATATTCTTATATCTTTTCACTACTTCAAATGAAATTTCTCAGTTTTATCATGTCGCGATAAATGAGGCGTGACGATACCTACTCATCTCGTTCTTGAGAGATCGCGTTTAATGGTCATAAGGTCCACCATGATCAAAACCTGTCCAATTAGTAGTAAACTTCCCCTTGCATTTATATCCTTGGGAAAATTTGTAACATTTTGGGAAAATTTGGAATTATAATTGAAAAGTGCATGAATGAATTCCTGCAAATTATGTTAACAAACCAAAGGTGACGAAAATAATCATTTTATGTGATAAAATTTGTATTTTCACACACTCATTTCCTGATTTATATGAATGGAACTACTTTTTCAATGCTAGATAAAAGAAAAATATGCTTCATCAGTGAGAACAAATCAAGTTCGAGGTTTTATTACACAAACATAGCTGACAAAAAAATACCAAAAATTATTTAACTGTTTATATTTATATATTAACACAAAATTACTAGTGTTGATAAACCAGAATTTTAAAGAAATAATGTAAATTATATGACAGTTAGAAACAATCATATTTTCATATTGCTCCTTGCTTCTTTGCTGCTCCTATTTTGTGTACAGCTCCAATTTTAAGCACAGCCATTTTTTTACACAGCACCTATTTCTTTAGTGACTCCTATTTCAATACAGCTCCCTTATTTTATACAGTTCCCTTTTTTAATTCCTTTCTCAATTTTATCTATTTTTTTACAATACTCCTTTTCCTCATCACATCTCCTTTTTACTGTATAGCTCCTATCAATATTTATTTAGATGCACCTATTTTTTAAACACCTATAGAAACATCTCCTTTTTCATTTTTTCTGTATTTACTTAGCTCTCATTTTTCTATCAATTCAGTTATATTTTCATATTGCTGCTATTTACTATACAGCCTCCTTTTTCTATTATTTCTGCATAGTACAATATGGGTCCTAGTTTCTATACAGCTATATTTTTTCTAACTTCTTTTTGTAGCTGAACTAATTTTTGATTACAACTTATATTTTTTTTACTTTCAGACTTTCTAAAGAACTTCTATTTAAAATGCAGCTTTTATTATTGTACAAAGCTCATATTTTCTTTACAATGACTATTTTCAATACAACTCCTATTTTCTATACAATTATTATCTCCTTTACAAGACTTAGTCCTATTTCCCAAACAATTGCTATTTCCTACATGTATGTAATTTTGTATTCCTATATAACTCCTATTTTCTATATATTTTTTGTTTCTTTATAACCTTTTATTCCTATACAAATTCCAATTTATAAAAACTCCTATTTTCTATACCAACTCCTATTTTCAAAACCTGAAAATACATGCATGAACAAAATTTTTGTCTTCAGTGAGCATTAAATACTTTTTTGAGTGTGTTTAGCTATGATGGCTCCAGCATATTTGTTTTCTAGAAGACATTCAGTTTGATACAAAAATAAGTCCTTTGATATTTGAACAATGGAGAAAAATATATACAATGTACATGTACAATCAATTACTGGGTATATGGCAAAGACCAACATATTTTTCAGAAACTTTCCTATAGGGAAGGCAAAATTAGAATTTATTATCATAAAAAATATACAAGTATTTCTTCTTTTACACCTTTTCATACAGTTGGTGCAAATTCAATCAGTGATTTTTTCCACACGATGCGACGACAGTTCACACAAGATGAATGGGTTTATATAAAATCTGGAAAAACAGAACAAGATCAGCTTGGAAATTTTTACAGATTATGGGTAAATCAAAATTTAAAATTTCTTTGTTGAATTTAATCAAGGTTTAATGAAATATTGTATTATTTGCATTTAACCCCCCCCCCCCCCCCCTATAATAAGCACCCCACCACAATTTTAGAAGAAAAAATCTTTCCTGATAGATTTACAATACATGAAGAAAAAGCGATCCAAAAGATTTATAATCCATGAAGAAAAAGCAAAATACAAATATTTTTTTTCAAAAAATAACAATTAATAACTCCAGTAATCAAAAATAAAAAATATCCTGTATTATATATTAGATCATAAAAATGAATAATGATTTTTATAATTGATTGTATCTTTAAAAAAACATATTTTTAAAGCACATTTTATAGCTTCTAAGTAGGGCCGCCTTTTAAAAAAATGTAAGTCCAAAGTTATATGGAACCAATATTGTATGTGCGCTGTACATCATTACTTTTGCATCTAGTTATGTCACTTGACTTCACCCACAGTTATGATATGAAATAATTAGCATAAAGTTAATTTCATGAGTGTAAAGCAGTTCTGAGCTAATGATTCATTTTACTTGTGTAACTGCAATTACTTTTTATTGCCTATCTTAGAGGTGTGCCTGGCTGTGTGGTTAAAGTTAATGAATTTAATCCGCTTGTCTCTCACGGCAGTGGGTTTGAATCCAGCCTGGGACTTCACATTTTATCATGTGAAAAAGCTATCCAGCTTGCTTAGGGAATGTTATTGGTTCTGCTCAGGCGCCAGTTAGTGCCTGAAAAATGCATGGTGTGGGGCCAAAACCAGGGTCCCTTCTTTTCCCCTGGTTTTTTAAGCTGGAAAAAGTTTTCGCCATAATTTTTTTACCGGGGTTTAATAGTTTTTTTAGAAAACAAAAAAAAGGGGGACGACATTTCTAAAATTTTATATCATATTTCAGTGTCTGAAGGAAAGTTATGTAAAAGCACTAGGTGTTGGTATAGGGTTTGAAGTGAAAAGACTCAACTTTTTGATAAAAAGTGACCTTCCCAGTGTGGGACAGACTATTGATACAACACAGTTGGAGGTGGACGGACAGTTTACTATACACTGGACATTCGAAGAAACTCTTCTTGACAACCATTGTATAGCAGTAGCAGAAACATCTTCAAATCCTGTAAGTTATAATGAATGATTTTTACCTAAAGATCAACTTTTTTAGTTCCCCTTTGCTTTTAAAATGTGCAATAAAGTGTATTGTTTAAATTTTTAAAAAGAATTTTTTGTTTTTAATTTCACAAAGCCTTTTTAGGTATTCAGGTTTGGTTTTTGTATTGATTTTTTTGATCTCCTTTTGTGTCCATGATAAAATGTATTAATAAAGTTTTGCAACCCTTTGGTAAAATTTGTGGTCAATTTGACTGAAACAATTAAAAAAAAGTGAACCCAAAAGTAATTTAAAAGGATTTTATTTGTAAATTTTTATGATTAAAAAAAAATTTTTTCCTTTTGAAACCCAATTAAAAGTCGTTTGAAAAAATTTTTTTGCATGTGATAATTTTATTAAAAGATTTTATCGAGAAAGCTTTATTTTGAGGAGGGTTTTAAATTCCCCAGGCCGATTTAAAAAGGCACAAGCCCCCAAAGTGGTGGTGAAGTTGATTTGGGTTTGTGCCATAAAAGAACACAAATTCAAAAAAAAACTTTTTTGGTTAAGTTTTTTCTAAAATACTGAAGGGAAAAGGTTGAAAATTATTTCACAAGAAATTTTTTCTCATTATTATTCAAATGATGGTCACAAAATCCCCGTAACCTAAAATTACTTTTTTTACAGGGGTTATGCCCCTTTTTTTACTGAATAGGTTGTTGGGGGTTAGGAAACTCTTTTTGATCATTTCCTTTTTTAATGCAAGGGTTTTTAGTCGCAATTATTGGTCAAAATTTTTATGCATACAAATTTTTTTGTTATGTTATTTTTTATGTAAGCCCAAAAAATTTTTTACTGTACCTTATAAAATTTTTTTTTTGATTTCCCCGGGTTTGTAAAATCAAAAACCCATTTTTTGAAGTACTCACATTCAATCAGCTGCTTGAAGACAGCAATCCTCTCAGTGATCCAGATCAAAAATATGGTGAAGAGTTTATAAAGAAACCAGAAAGACCCAAGTTACAAAGATAACAAAAGTTATTGCTAGTGATTAGAAACTAAATTACAAATATAATGTTGTCAAAGATAGATGAAAAATTATCATTACCGAGTAATTGTCATTTTCTTTAAATCTGCACACCATATAAATGAGAAATTGTTTTCCTAAAAATTCAGACTTTGAGAAAATATATAAATAGTTACAGAAATGTCAACTATTCATAGTTCATCACACTTTGTATGCATATGATTGAATTTGCTGCTTTTGTCATGTAAGAGCTGTGTGTATGTTCTGACAAATTTTATGTATTTTTGTGGATATTTAGTGCTTTAGGCAAGGGCAAATCATTTATTTGTACACTTGACAACATATTTTACTATAATAAACAATTCTTCAATTTTATTAAAATTAGAATAAACATGGAGTCATGCTGCTTTAATATGTTTAAAAGATAAAAATTGTGATGAATGTTACAACATTACTGAAGTATTCTTTGAAATTTTGAAAGCAGTTTAACTAATTGCTAAATTTGTCAGCTGATTGGTTGATTGTAAGCATACAATTAAAATTGTCCAATGATGAAGCTGAACATGAATTTCTTTGTTGTTCCTTTTTAGACTTCCTTTTCTGTAGGAATTAAAAGAGAATTGGCAATTTAAGTTTAGCCATTTGTAGACCATTTGTGAAGCTATCCTCTCTGGACACAAAAGAACTTAACTCTTGTTAAGCATTTTTGACATAATAGTGCCATTTTCTTCATCAATCTATTTTTTGACTGCTTCTTTTCATTGCTCTAGAGGTATTTCAACTTTACAGAATTTTTTGTATTAAATCATTACAATTTACATGGGACTGTCACAAAGTCAAATCAATGCAAGTTTGTTGAAGGAATGACCAAGTGGTGAATGCCTTGGACTAGAAGTCTGAGGATACCCCCTCCATGCATTGCTTCAGGCAAAAGCAGGTACATGTACCCCCTAGTTGAACCACCACTATTTAGTAAGATGACTGAATAGCTTTATCACATAGAAGAATCCAGTCCCAATTGGAATTTGAAGTGGTACGCAAGTTGTAAGTCTGCATTTCACCACTCAACCATGGAGACCTTTGGGTCCTACAGAAATAAAACAACATGCCTAGCCATGGAGACCCTTGGGGTCTAATGGAATCAACACATGTCTACAACCATTTATTCAACAACAAAACACATCTTTCCTTCAACTTTTATTAATTTTTTTTTAAGATGACAACAGCAAAAATAATTTACAACTGAAATGATTTAATATCAACTTCTATAAATAGATCATGGCATTCATCATTCTCATACCCATCATTTCCAACACCCCAATCTTCTGAACCATATAAAAATGGTATAATTGTATTCCCATTGAATGAAATAGCTTTACAAGATATCCGATGTCAATGAAGTTTGATTTAACTCGTAACTGTTATATAGCTGTATGCTCGGGGTATATTTTGTTTTTGAAATAATATTTTTATAAGAGACAGTCCCAAATGCAAAGCAGGAAAAGTATGTAAACAAATTTAGTATATGTCATTAAAAAAAAACCTACCTTAATTCTCCATCTATAGTAAATATTTATTTTTGAGAGTGTGTCTTTAAGCTAATAATTTCATACACAATCGCCTAAACTAAATTCTGTATAAACTAACTATAGTTGGTACTTTAAATTTGTCATTTATTCATCATGTTAGAAGCAAAGAATGATCAGCACATGACCTAACACAATTCAGAGATGAGTTGATACATAGAAGTTACTTATATCATAATGACATTGTAGAGGAATATAATGGATTGGATAATGATGTATGACAATAAATGCACCATTGAAAATACACAAAAAATAAACACCCCAAACCGCTTAGTTAAAGCCACAAATCACATCATCATCATCATCCATTTTATCTTGTGAAGGCAGATCACTGAGACATTGCTCTATATATGGTTCCATGCACAAACAATATTACACAGTCAAGCCATGACACCCTTTCAATTAAACCAATTAAACATTGTTATTAATACATAAAATGTAAGTAGTAGACACTAATTAATTAATCCAATTCGCTTTGATCATCATAATTGTATAATAATGATTTAAACCTTATCTACATAATATTAAAATTGATAATGATATAAAAATATATATAGTATGTGACAGTGAGTGGAATAATATTTTTATAAATCAAATCTACCAAGATGCACGATCCTTAATGTATGCATTAATCTTAATCTTGCATCTAGGTACTATAAAATACCTTAACAGTTCAATCATGTTATCTAAGAACAAAACACAAATCACATAGAAGAAAAACAAAATGTTCGAAAATTTCAACAGAGGCTAAACGCTAAATTTCAAAATTTTATTTAGTATTTTTATGAAAAGGATTTGTCATTGGATCAGATTTTAATACTGCTGTCAAATGATTTTGAAATTAATCGACAAACAGAATCAGATTCAGAACAGGAACTGTTGAATATTGACTGTATGTAAAATGAGCCGCATCACGACCAACATAATGGGTTTGCGACCAGCATGGATCCAGACCAGCCTGCGCAGTCTGACCAGGATCCATGCTGTTCGCTATCAGTTTCTCTACTTGTAATAGAGTTGATAAGTGAACAGCATGGATCCTGACCAGACTGCGCGGATATTGAAACCAGGTAAGATCATAAAGGGTTCTAATCAATAAATTTCTAATTTTATACCAAGAGTTTTTGTTTGCTGAAGATACAAGGGTCTTGGATTCTTTCCTTTCTTCTTACAACAAACACTATTTAAGAATTTGAATCAACATTTTATGTTGTTGTTTTTAACAACATTCTACTATACTAGAACCAGTCTTAAGATACTAGCATTTGATTGGCTGAAATGAGATTTAAAAATTTGAAATAGACCAATGGCAGTGTTAGATATACAATGATACATGTATTGTATCAGAGGGCATGGTTTTAATTTGCTAACACAATACTCTTACACTACCGGTACAATGAATGCCTGATTCATGTAATGATTTTTAATCTGTACATGTAAGTTATTTATTTCAAAATCATAATTATTATTCAAGGTAAATTGTATGAACTAACATGTTGTGATGATTAACGTGATGTCATCATATTTTATGAAATTAAACAAAAACAAAAATATGACTGAAATTGTATGGAAAGGGAACATATATCAAAAAAAGAACAAATTTTCAAACGGAATTAAAGAAAGCAAATGTGAAAATGAATTCTCAAACACAAAATAAAGGAAGGACAAATGTTAAAAAAAGCAATATTCTATAAATAGAAATTTATCAACACCATACACATGTTCAAGGTTGTTTAGATTATCACAGTTATAATGGCTGTAAGTAAAATCACTAGTACTGACTCAATAAAATATTTAACCTTATTTCTTAGCCTGCCAGAGGGGACCGAATCTAGCCACAACACCAGGCTAGACAAAGGTCAACACAACTGTTCTGTCTGATTATGGTCTACACAGTTTGCTATTTAGTTGGAACATATTTTGATATTTCCCCTAAAAATGATGAATGGTTTTGTCCAGATTGAAAGATGGGCGAGCTTATTTTATATTTTTAGCGGGATAACTGTTAATTCTTTGTTTAGATTATATAACCTGATAATAAAATCAACTTTAAAGTTAAAGTTTGCAAATTAAACAAGTACAACCCCACCCCCATTTAAAAAACAGTCTCCAAATTTACATTATATAATTCAATTATCCAAATAAAAACCAATCTTCTATTTGATATGCATGGACAAAACTTGCAAGCCTTTAAATGTATTGCCAATTATCCCAATTTCCAACAATACCTATTATAGCAATTCAAAGCATTTCATTTAAATTTTTTTAACCAAAGACAGAACCTCCTGTACACTGTTTAATATAGAATACAATACAAAATTCTTTCCATCTGTAAGAAATAAAGGATTAAAAATATGACAGTCCCAAGCAAACACTACAATGTTATCAAATAGCATAGCAAACAAATAGTTAAGACCTATAAGACCAATTAAAAGTTGTGTGCGATGACCATGAAATGCCATAAAACTTAGTGATTTGAAGGAAATGATGAATATCTGTAAACACTTCGTAGACTACATTAAAACTCACTACATTGTGGGCAACATGACAAAAATTGTCAAGATTTCAGACAGAGAATTAAAAATATCTTCAATAAGTTCATCTAAATAATATTAGAATAATTCTACATGAAATGATCTGTCCAACATATGCCCTTGTATTTCCAGACTTCAGCACTAGCATTCAATGTCTACGCTAAACTAAACTGTAAACAATCCTCATTTCTTTTGTTGATCGTTACTTAAATTAGTGTTTAAATTAGTGTTCATGCCACTAGCACGTATTTGTAGCTGACTCAATGTCTGTGGTCGGAGCGCCTGCGTCATCAATGACTGCATGCCAAGGTTAGGGCCAAGACCAGGGTTCGCGCCCATGCCGTACACTCTCTGCTGGTTGTTTATCATAGCTTGCTGACGCTGAATCTGCTGCTTTATCTGGTTCAAACGATTCAACTCGTTCATTCTCTGCTGCTCCAACTGTATAATACAAGTTTGTATACATTAACACATGTCTATTCGGGTTTTTTGTATGTTTCATACAAGGATTTGTGGAATACAAGTTTGTATACATTTACACATGTCTATATGCCTTTTTTTGTACGTTTCATACAAGGATTGGTGAATACAAGTTTGTATACATTTACACATGTCTATATGCCTTTTTTTGTATGTTTCATACAAGGATTGGTGGAATACAAGTTTGTATACATTTACACATGTCTATATGCTTTTTTGTATGTTTCATACAAGGATTGGTGGATACAAGTTTGTATACATTTACACGTCTGACATTTACACGTTTCTTTTTTGTATGTTTCATACAAGAATTTTTGTGTTTTTATACAAGTTTGTATACATTAACACATATCTATATGCTTTTTTGTATGTTTCATACAAGGATTTGTGTCATACAAGTTTGTATACAAACACATGGCCATACGTTTTTTTTGTATGTTTCATACAGGGATTTGTGTAAAACAAGTTACATTAACACATGTCTGAATTCTTTTTTGTTGGTTTTTTGTATGTTTCATACAAGAATTTGTTTCATACAAGTTTGTAGACATTAAGATTTGCCTGCATGCTAGAATTTTTTTTAGAAATAACAGCAACTTCTTTATTTATACCAATTGTCCTACAATGCATATAAACTTTTCAATTAAAAAGATTTTGAAAAAGTTGAATTATACAAGTTATCAGACATTGAATTCATATTTACGGACCTTCACAGACACACAATCTTTCCTGTTTTACATCTTTTCTCACTAGAATACAAATATCTATCTTTTTTTCAGTGACTTACAAAATTTACATAAAACTTAATCCTAAAACATATGTAATGGCTTTATAGAACGTTATAAACAAAATCGAACAGTCTAGATCTTTACCCAAATATATGCAAAACAAAATTCCTATAAAAGAATAGGGCAACAACAGTTTTTATAATGTTTTATTATAGACTAATTTACCTGTCTTCTCTGCAACTCCGACTGCTGCATGATCTGTTGTGTGAGAACTTGTCTCAATACAGCCTGTACACGCTGCTGGAATACCTCTGGTGGCAGGTTCGGGAACTGAAAAGGGGAGGTAACTTATACGTTAAACAAAACAGAAGTGGACTTATGTGTAACAATCACTTGATGTACAATGGAGCATGAGCTTTCAAATTAAAATTTAATTATTTTCAATGACTTAAATACAGTCATTTTTAATGACTAAAAATCATACATTGAATCATTATTTACACTTTGTACTGTATGAGTCTTCAAACCATTAATGTGTATTGATTTTTCATTTTTTTAATTGGCTTCGTAATACCAACTTATGTATCAATAACCTGCAGTACAGATATGACCCTTATATATACACTTCCTTTTAGATCAGACAAAATGTCATTCTGAATAAAGATAAGGATTTATATATTTGTAGAAATTCTCTGAAAAGAAAAAACAACAACAACAAAAATCCACTTAAAATGAAGAAAAAAAGGAGAAACAACTGAATTTTCAAAAACAAACATGACTTACCCTTGCTTTAAGATCCTGCACTATTTGTAGCACTGCAGCTTGACCAAGGTTAGCTTGACCCTGCATCAGTAGATTCTGCATGTTCATCTGCTGTGTAGCAAAAAGTGCCGGATTCAAGTGTGCACTTCCCATTGCTGGAACAAACCATTATGTTCATATTGAAAATTTGTGAGGTTGTTATGATACATGTATATTTAAAAGAAAACCTTTAAAAAGACGATAGTATTAAACCAATAATTATTTTCAATAGCTTACCATGCATAAAATATATTTATCATATACCAGTTGTGACTATTATAGTATAATAGTTTAAGTATACCCGAGTTACTTCCTTTACTTCATACTTAAATGGTTTAAAATGGTGTAAAAATGTTGACATCACACTTTATGAGTGTTATTTTACTATAAACAGTTCTTATTTTGGATATGTGATAAATAGAATATTATAATTATGTATATACTTCCAAATGTAAATTTTCTTTAAATTCATTCTGTGTTACTATAAATCCAAACTAACACAAACTTTTTGCTTTCCCAAATTAGCAATTTTAGCCATAATTCTTCCAAGGTTAAAACCACTTCCCAATATAGAGAAAACCCAAGATTATGTAAGATTTTATGTTTACCTTTATTAATGCCCTTCTTTTCATCTTCGTAATCTTCCCAGGCAGCCTTCTTCTCGTCTTCTGTCAGTTCTTGTGATACAACATTCTCGAGTAAAGAGTCGTGCTCGTGGTATGTCACGATCCATTCCTTGTTGTTTGTCATCAACTCAGCTAACATATGGTCCTATATCAACATTATTATTTAATGTTATTCTAACAGAAAACAAACTTTCCTACACATAATTATTACTACATTAACAGATTTATTTTAAACATTTTTTGTCTAATGCTTAATTTTGCAAGATTCCGTCAGCTAGTATCAAAGATGGTGCCAGTGGGTTAAACCTCATGATCTGTTGTTTCCTTGAAATGAAAAAACATAACAATCATTGTTTAAAACTGGTTTGTTCCATTAACAGACTCCATAGTGTGTATAATCCTATACTTTCTTATACAAATCAAACTTTAATAAACTATTCTAATAGTAATTACATGTGGCTATTGAGGAACTGCAACTATCACTTTCAATCACCACTATCACATTAAAAACTTTTAGTACATATTTGTAGCAATTTATTAGGCCCATTTTGAAGAAACTTGTGTCACTAAAGAAAAATAATGTAAAACACGTTTGATTAAATAGTTACGAATATCTCTGTAAAAAAAAGAGTAACACTTGAGTTATGGGGCCTGTGCTCATCATGTTGTCAGATAACCACAGAGAACAAGGTGTGAAGTATTAACTCATTCCTATCAGTAGTGTTAGAGATACCAACTTGCACATAAAAACTTAAGCAAGTATGAGGGTGATGCCAACCCCGGAGTGAGTACATTAGCTCTACCAATTTCTTAAATAGTCGAGGAAAAAAAACAGTACCTTTGGTAGTATAGGTAATGGCCGATCTTTTTTACTTGGATCATTGAGTCGATCTGGTTGAAACTTGTACAGTTCTTGAAGATCATTTGATGTGAAGTGACGCTCTATCTGATGCTCGTCAACAACTCTCTGTGACAACGACTGCTTTGTAACTTGACGTTCATAAATCTTCTCCTCCATTGTACCCTATACAACAAAAACAAATTTTACGAGTTCTAGCAGGGTTAACTTTTCTACAGGTTAAGGGAGGGAACTTTCCCTTAAATGTGAGTAAAAAAAACACTGTATTTCTACTAAAAGGAAAGAAAAAATTGAATAAAGTTTATATTATCAGAATATTTAAATATAGTTTCCATAAAAAATTTGCAGTAATTATTTTGTTATTATATCAGAAACAACCATGTTAAACTTAGACTAAGAATGGGACATTACGTGTTTAAAGTGACAACAATAGCCTTAAACCACCTAGTGATTAATTTTTGAATCAGGTCAGACTGTATGTCCGTACAATTTTAAACAGCTGTGTTTACAACTCAGTTACACAGCTGACAGCTCAATTTTTGTACACTGTATTAAGATTATAAGATAGCAATATCCATGTAATCAAACAAAAGTTCAATGACAAATCAGCACAGACAGAAAAATATCTCACCTGTGCTAGGAATCTATACACATATACTGGCTTCACTTGACCAAATCTGTACACACGGAAAATAGACTGGATATCATGTGATGGATTCCACGACGCATCAAATATGATAACTCTGTTAGCAGATACTAAATTTATACCTAGTGACCCAGCTTTTGTCGAGATCAGGAATAAACGTGCTCTGAAATAGAAATTTGCCATTATGAAAAAAATATCTTTACCATGTGACAAATTGTTTTGCAGCTTTTTGACGTTTAGTTCATGCAGACGGAACAGCTCAGCTAATACTGTCATACATAGACGTTTTGAGAATCAATTTTTTAGTATACGGAAATGAACATTTTTGCTCATATTTCCTGACACAAAATATCTGGAATTTTAAATTCGGTAAAATCAACACATTGAAATATCCTCTTATACAGTATATCATTGTCACAATATATGTATATCGATTTTCCTGCCTTACTTTTCAAGATGCTACCCTTAGTATGTTATTTGAGTCACACAAAGTCATGTAAGTTGAAGCTACTACTAAGTTCCTCAAGTTGAATAGATTATTTACATACAAGAAAATTCTTAAATCCTCACATGACCAGCACAACAGTATAGAGTAAATGCCTGGTTAAAACAAACCATACACATATTATCATCTGTACCATTGTAATCCCTACAGAAAAACCTACTTATAGAGGATTTAATTACTTATTTGGTTTATTAATACTGGAATTACATTGAAAAATCTTGAGAAAATCTCATGCTTTTTGCCCAAAGTTGTAACCTTACAGTGAAACATATATGTACATGGTACTAAAATAATTTGAACTCATTTATCATTGACAGGCCGTTGTTTCTGTCAAATGAATAAAATTACAATTTGTTCCATCGGCTGACTAACATTCTCATACAAAATGGTTTGTTAATTATTTTTGGAATATAATGTCCAATTTTCCCAAGTATATGCAATTTGTCATGAAAACAAATAACAGATCATGTAAACTTCATTTTTCCTACACACACAACTTTGCATATCACAAACATGGCGAAGCATGGTGAAAAGGAAACAAGATCAATAGTTTAAATTCATTACCTGTAATTTTCAGGATCATTAAACATATCTTGTGATGCTTTTCTATGCTGCGAGTTTGTAGATCCATCCATTCTAAAATAATCGAGTCCCTTACTCCAGGATTTACCATACTGAGAAAACTGTAATAGTACAATATATAAAACCATAAGACAATAGCCAAAATCTTACTTTGTTTCAATAATAGACCTGCCATGCCTTTTATAGGGCATACTCCATAAATAATATAAGGACTGAAGTACCAGATTTTGACTGAAGTACCAGATTTTTACTCAGATTTCAACACATTTTGGTCATTTCTTAGCAGTTGGTCCTGACATCTAAATGATTTTCCTTGACAAGTGGCTAGTAATAACCTATTTCTCTACAAGCGACTGACTACTTATCACACATGACTTCTGAATGAGTGGTGACAAACAAATCACCAAAAGTCTCCAATGCCCGAGATCAATTTTTCTTGATTATCAGTTGTATAGAGTTGTCAGGAAATATAAAGCATTGATTAAAATAATGAGCAGTGAAGACCGGCATAATCCTTGCAGCACATCATTTTATCATTGACATTAACATTCACAGAATTATTTAACAAATACATACTCTTTCTTTATTTTTCTCCTCTTGAGTCTTTTCTGCACCATTTTCCTTCGGCACCTCAGTACTCGACTCACCAGATGTCGATGGTTTGTTAGCATCGGTCGTGTCATTTACAGGGTTGTTTGCCTCGTCAATCTTCGTCAAGAAATCTTCTATAATATCTAACGACAGCAAACTCTGACTAAATACCAATCTGAAATGATACATTTATATATGTAAATACAGAGACGTAAAAACAATGAAAGGTTATTGGTCTACTCTTTCCTTGCTTAATTTGAATAATTGCTTGTAGTGCTTTGTATTAAGGGCAGTCAACTGTGAGCAATTTTGTATCAAACTGCTAAAATAAAGCAGCTGTCTGGGGCAACATGAGACTGTACTGATGTTTGATTTCCATATATCGTCAGCTAAGTGCAGTAACAGAATGAGTCCTTCTAAATTTAATAAGAGATAATCAGTTATTGCACTAAAGTTATGATATCTTCATACTGATGACTTAGATCAATTATTATCATGTCTGCACTCAAAGAGTTAGTTAACTGTTTATGCACATGAAATTTAACAAAAAATCTATTAACAGAGCAAAACCATTTTTCTTGGTTAGTTCTTCTAAATCATAACCCATGTTCCATCACTACCATCACTGTAACACAAAATATAGGGGGTATATTTATTTTGCAAATAACTTTCAAACAGTTACCCCCTTTTTTTGACAATGAAGACAGACTTCAGGCAGAATTCAGCGAATAGGGAAATAAAATCTATAGGAACTAAAGAAATAGTTTGGCGAAATCATATGTTTTGTCTCCAGAAAAGCATTATCAACAATATAAAACTTACGCTTGATTTTGAAAAGAAAAAGTTCATAAAGAAACAGACCATAATAGAGGAAAAGACTAAATACTTACACTTTATCACCAATATCTTCACACATTTTCAGGATTTCAAACATTAAGGTCATTTTCCCACTAAGTTCAAGTCTAAACTCATCCTCCTCCTTCACAAACTCCGCCCACCATTCTGATGTCACTTCCTTTGGTCCCGTACTGTATCCCATATCTTCCATCCAAGAGGAACCAGCTCCTTCTTCTGTTAAAATATTTGTAAAATACTCAGTGTTACTAGGAGCTTGGATTTAAATATTATTATTCACTGTTTCTAGGAGCTTGGATTTTGATTTTTATTTGATGGTGAGGTTTTAAGTCACACCGTCAAAGCCATATGGATATTTTGAAGGGAAAGTTTAAGATAACAATCATGTATGTTCAATCACTTACAGAGATTCTCTTGTTATATGAAGAAATGACAAAATTGGTACTTAACTTTTGAGAGAAAAAAGATATGAAAACAACATTACATTTTACTCCAAAGTATAGCAATTACTTTTCACACAATAAGTCTCAAAAAAGTTTTCCTAAATAAGTATATAAAGCATGTGGCCCCTGAGGTAAGGCCAATATTGACCCAAGGTGCATGATTAATACCAGTTATGCCTGCGTCCACAAAGACATGTAACACGCCAAATATCGAAGTTCTGTGCATTGTAGTTTTACATAAAAAGTCTCAAATATGTATGTCCAATATAAATCTTTTCAAGCTAAATATCTAAGCTCTAGACATTGTATTTTCACACAATAAAACTTAAATGTGTTTTCCTAAAAATCAAGCAATCCCCAGGCCCCATGTTCACTAAGAAAAGATCAGGATCAGGATCAAGTGATCCTGATTTTATTTTCACTGTTTAATGTTACTAAAATTATTTGTGTTTTGTTGAATTAAATTGTAAATATTCAAAATGTAAAAATATGCTGATTTGCAAAGAAAACTAACTTTTTTGGGATAAAATCAACAAATAACAAAACAAATACAAAAATATTTGGATCAAAATAAGGATCAATTTTAGGATCAGGATCAATATTTGGATCAACTGTAAAATACCCATATCTTGCAAAATTAACAATTAATTTATTCTAAAATTTCATATACTTGCTATTTCAAGTCCAGTTTTATCAAATTTATAATTAGAAATATCTATGAGGATTGACAATCAAGAATATTAGGGTTTTTAAATTTGATCCTGATCTTGATCCTGATCCTTAAATCTTTGTGAACACGGGGCCAGGACGGGGCGAAGTCTAGTCTCAGGAAGCCAAAAACCTTTGTTCTTCACATCGTCACATTATAAGTTATACTTCTGCCAAAATTTTGAAATTGATACAAAATGACAAAGTGTGACCTTGTCTTAAGAAAGGTCAAACCTGCGCTCTGCAGATTGTGCCATTATGGTTAACATTTCTGCTAAGCAGTTTCAATTTCCTTCCACCGGTCCAAATGATGCAGACCAGACACAAGATTGCAAACAGACGGACGGACAACCAGGTGCGTAACAATATGTACCCAAAATTTTTGTGGGCGAATAAAAAGCTATGCATTCATGTTCTATTGTAAAATTCAAGTTCACAAAACAGTTTATTAAAAGAATCAATGCCTTTACCATTTCCTCTACGTTTAGACGTCCACTTCTTCACAACTTCATCTGGATTTTCTTTCTTTGAACTGAAAATAACAAATAGATACAAAGTGTTATACGATCAATTATAGCCTTAATTCATCTTTAGAAGGCTAAACAGCATATACCCTTCAATCTGTAAGAAACATTTATACTTTTTAGAGAAAATTTCAAAATATGAGCTGACTCAGTAACTTATAGCGCAGAACATGATCAGTCAGCACGCAGATGGGAATATTCCTGAGCTGCCAGTTAACTATTTATATCTTTAAATACATAAATCAGAAAGTATGACAATAGGAGATGCAGCCCCAAATTCCCTATAACAGTGGCAAAATTACATACTTAAATACATTATAAAGGTAAAATGTTAAATAAATAATAAATATATATGAGCCGTGTCATGACAAAACCAACATAGTGGTTTTGCGACCAGCATGGATCCAGACCAGCCTGCGCATCCGCGCAGTCTGATCAGGATCCATGCTGTTCGCTGTCAGTTTCTCAACTTGTAATAGAGTTGACAAGCGAACAGCATGGATCCTGATCAGACTGCGCGGATGCGCAGGCTGGTCTGGATCCATGCTGGTCACAAACCCACTATGTTGGTTTTGTCATGACACGGCTCATAATTATGATAATAGTATCATAACTATTTAAGTTTCACAAACCTTTGACAAGGGTAACTAATTGACAAGGATTTCAATGTCACTGTCATCTTTACATAAAGACCTTGGCTCTATCTCTACCATATTTAACAAATCAAGGCTCACTTTTTTTTTTTAAGTTATTGCTCGCACAAGGATTTTGCCCAATGTTCTTATTGATTGACATGCCAAGGAATGGAAAAGAAATGGCCAATCCTTTTATTATTTTCTTTCTTTGTATAAAGGACTAAGGCTCCTTATTCTACTGTTACAGAATGAACAATTGTTTCTTTTTGTTTTCTTTACTTCATTTCTTATGCAACGCTGGATGGACAAAATCATCACAATATGTTTCCTTACTTTCAAAGTAGTGGCATATTCCAAGAAATTAAGAATTGGTAGTAAGGATAGTAAAGATAATTCTTAAAATCCAAAATCATGGTTGAAATTTTGTTTAAAATGGCACCCGAGTCTTCCTACTGTAACGCCTGGCAAGAACCCACATAACCTATTTGGTATCAGTGCATCTTTTACCCCTTAAACACAAAATATGAAACGAAGATAAACAAACAAGCAAAACTTACTCTTCATCAGAAGACGAGCTCCCCTTGTCACCTCTTGTTTTTCTCTTCTTCTTCTTTTTATCATTAGTGCTCTCGTCACCTGAAGAATTATCTTCTGAAGTGGTCGAGTCATCAACGAAGGAATCTTCATCACTGCCACTGTCTTGGATGAATGAGTCATCATCTTCATCATCAAACTGACGCTAAAATTTCAAATATAAAACACTATCGATGAGTCTTACCTAACAATTTCAAATATAAACCTGCTAAAAAAATAAATTCCACATTTCAACAAAATTGTTTGTAAAGGTTATATTGGTGACTTTCCAGTTTTACTGGTGGAGGAAGAAGACTGGCTGGTGGAGGAAGAAGACATGTGTGTCTAAGTGCATTATTTCAGGCACGAGCAAATGCCCGAGTAGAACAACTGACCTGTTAGCTTACGGTAAAGCTTCCTCACATAAAAGAATCCATTCCTGACAAGATTCTAGCCCGCAGTGGCGATTTGAAGCCAATGGCTTGAAGCCTTCATTTCAATAACAGGAAATACATTAAAACTAAAGAGAGAAAATTATTATGGGGAATTTAAAGTGGTCCCTAAAGACATGTCCCTTAATACAAATGCATGCTTTAGCAAGTTAGACTACACACCTTTTCAGTAACAAGCATAATATTATACAGGCAGAAGGAGTCTATATCATTACAAGTACTTTTTTTTTTTATCTCACAACACAGTATAGGTCATATGGTGACTATCCAGCAAGACCTCAGGAGCCCTTCCTTGCATTATTTCAGGCACAAAAGGCACCTGAGTTGAATCACCGATATTCCGTTAGCTAGCTTCCTCATATGAAAGAATCCATAGTCCTTGTCGGGATTCGATCCAACAGCAGTGAGGGGCAAGCAGTAACATGAAAA
Organism: Ruditapes philippinarum; assembly: GCF_026571515.1. Taxonomy (NCBI): domain Eukaryota; kingdom Metazoa; phylum Mollusca; class Bivalvia; order Venerida; family Veneridae; genus Ruditapes; species Ruditapes philippinarum. Next base: position 263,297 of record NW_026859245.1, read on the forward strand.
AGTTACATTTATCAATCACATCAAAAACTTTATTCATTTCATTAGTCTAAAGTACATTACACAGCATGATATAATAATAATCTCTTGAAAGTTACAAGAATATACCTTATTTTCCTGCCTAATCTCGTCCAGTTTTAGCACCCATGGATGAGTCCATATTCTCATTAATGCCTGATAGTCAGTGAAGAGTCGTGCCCCTTTACTCTTTATATCCCCAGTTCCACCAAGGGAGTTCATAGACAGGTAATTCTCATACAAAGTCATCTGTACTTCAGACAATCGTACTGAGATCACATACTCAAACTTTGGTGGCAAATATTTGGTGAGGGCTGAATAATCTTTCCTCTGGAGAAAAAAACACAACATATTATTCATCATTTTTAATTATATTGGATATAATAGTATTAATATCAATTGAAGGAACATTCTTTTAATACTTTTTTGATAAGAACATTCAGTCACACACGTCTAGTCATAGAAAGATAATCAACTTCCATTGAAATATATTTCTTAGTTAGTAATTGTACATGACTGGATAATTATAAAGAGTTCATCTCCTCAAAGCTACAACCTGATCTTTTTTAATTTGATATGGCAATAACGAATGTGTGACATTGAACAGAATACTGTTTGAAGCATTTTTTGACCTAGAAATCCTGAAACAAAAACAACATCAAATCTGATGAGGTACTTCTTTCATACATGATTATGATCAACAATATTTGCACTGTAACAACCCTTACCAAACAAAAAAATGCTCAAACAAGGCCCAATTGCTTTCTATATCCAAGATTGTCAAAAAAAAAACTTTTCTAATTTTAGAGGAAAAGTTAAAAACATAAACAAATTCAGCAACATAAAGGTAACAATATTGCACTGTAACAATTTACTACCAACAGAAAAATTTCTTCAAAAAGATCATTGACATGAACATATTCCAAGTAATTAACAAAAACATTACCTGTACGCAGCCTGCCAACAATTCGTGAAGTATATGTGCCCTATGTTTCATCAGTTTCACATCAAATGGTGTCGAGTCACTACACTGACCGTTAGTAATTGGATTACAGAATCGGTTGTTGAATTCTTTCCTTGTACCTAACAGTGACGGCTTCACAAAGTCAACCATACAGTGATCTGTTGATAAAATTACATAACAAGTAAAATACTTGCCATTTCCCACGAATACCTCTCAGGATGGTAGGTAAATTCCTTTTTTCCCCTAAAAGAACATTGTCTAAGATCATTTGAAGTAACTAGTCAATTTGATATAATGGTTGAATCGTGACCATGTTTTCATCTTTTGAATAACTCAGAAAGAAAACGTCACGTACATTTGTATAATTTACTCAAAGTAAAAAATATTACAATCAATTTTAGTAAACGACAAAATATATATCGTACATTGTGACATTTTGGTGTCGACATATTTTCAATATACATCACTCATAATTTTTTAATGTGTACACATTCTTTCTTTTTTTTATAACCAGTCAACTGTTGCATTTTTTTTCTTACTCAATAAAACTTCATTTCAAAACTGAACTACTCACATTCTCCCAGGTTATTTTGTAGCGGTGTTCCAGTCAGTACGATTCTCCGCCGTGAATCAATCTTTGTCATTGCCTTGGATAATGATGTAGCGTCATTCTTTAATATATGACCTTCATCACATACAATGAGATCTGGACCTGATAATTATAATATAAACAACAGTGTTTCAGTCTATGCTGTAAATCTCAAGCCTTTTGTACAAGACCAGAAAATAATTATATCTCCTATAAGGAAAAGTATGAAAATCTATTTTTAGCCTCAGTGACCTTGACTCACAATTTTATGTTTATCTGTATGTGTAATGCTGTAATAAGACTAAGAAGATATTTTCCCTCTGTTTTAATATATTAGTAGGCAAACTTAACTAACTAAATAGTAGCTGGGACCTAGAAGTTAAGGTATCTGCCTCTCACCCCATGGACTGTGGGTTTGAGCCGCACTTGGGTTACAACCATGTTTTCTCATGTGACACCAGTTCAGATTAGAATATTATTTAATTTTCAAAAATGATTCATTTAAGTTGCAAGACCATGATTCAAATTCATCCTTCACCATAGATTAAGTTTCAAATAATATTCACTAAAAGTAAATTAAATCCAATTTGGATATGGATAAAATTACCAACAAATCTTGCACCAAGACAAGTTTTATTTTACCTGGTTCTGCTAAGGTTTCGTAAAAGATTTTTTTCTGTTTCTTGTTTTTACAGTGACTTCCGTTCACGAGATTTCTGTACATGTCGTAACCGAGGATCATGACACCGGCACCACCTTCGTGCCATTCCTTTAACATCTGAGCACGCTCAAAGTTCTGCTTTACCCTAGACATCTCATATACCTGATAAAAAAACACAGGTTAAAAATTCACACTTCAATTTTTTTTCTGACAACATCAACCCCTAACAACAATACTCAACGTATTGAAATTTACATAGTGAAGCCATTCTTTATCTATGCCTTAATTAACGAAACACACTTATCAAACATCAATTATATTTGTAGGTTGTTTTATAACTTAAAATTTCTCCTGTTCTACAAGTTATTGCGGGTAAAAGTTATCTAATATTTAAAAGAGCTAAGCGTGCAGTGTTTATGCTTGTCAGTTAAAAATTTCAAGTTAAAAAGGTCACAGTTCTATAACTATCGAATTCAGCCTTATGCCCCTTGTCTAACAACAGCACCTTGTCATGATAAACAAATATTCCAAAGTTACATGTTGATATCTTTTTAAATGTTTAAATAACAGGCTAAATTTAAGTTTTTGCATGACAACAACATGGCCACTGCTATCATAATAGCTCGACCGTTTCTTCAAAACAGACAAGCCTAAAAAAAATTTCTTAATTAGAAGCTATTAGAAATTAATCAATTAAATATAAAGAACTATATACTTGTAAATAGAATACTTGTAAATTCTATACAAACCTCAATTTCAAAGTCAACATCTGAGAGCCATATCTCAAACTCATTCACCCAATTCAAGGTTGTATTCAATGGGCATACCACCAAACATTTAGTCATCTTGGTTAACTTTACATTTGATAACATTGTATGCACAAATGTGATGACCTAGAAAAAAATTTTGTTCATACATTGTTAAAGTTCCGTTCATAATAAGAACAGGTGGTGTCGAAGCAAATTACTAATGAAGGAAAATCACCTTTTCAACTACAATAACGTATGCCTTTTGGATGAACATTCATAGTTATTTTTCTCTACCGCTTCTGTACCCAAGTGACTTTATAGGTGTTGCAAGGTTACTAATTCTTCATATATATAATAATATGTCGCAGGAATAACAGATTAATAACAGGTACATATTTTTCTACAACCCACGTTAACATTGTTCTTTAATAATTAACGATCATTAATATGTTAAAAAGTTTATTGTGTAATTTTCACAGCCTAGCCTATGATTCATTGGATACTTAACTGCTTTTGGAACCATACTGTGTGAGGCAAGTTTGATTTTACGAGTTACTCTACTTTCTAATCTTTTTTAAGGAGAAATGGGACTGTTCATATAAGGGCGTGAACATCACAAGACCTCCTCAACTTATAATACATGGAGCTAGATCAAATAAGCACAGCTTATATTACTGCCTAGAAACCGATCGTTCAGATAATAAGGACAATTATAAAATCTATAAACACAGCTATTCGTCAAGAATATTGTAAATGGGAGAATAATTTCCAATTTAAATCTAAAATAGTAATTAATAACTTGTTGCTCATAAAAAGATTGATTCCCATAGTTTTATTAGAGTGTGCTGCATGAGGGTACAAATGGTCTTTCCAATTTTTATCATCTCAAGGCCCTAAGTCCGGTATTGGCTGTACTATAAGCAAACAATAACGTTTCAATACTAACACCAATTTCATAAAAAACCGTGTCACGACCTTTAGACTCATAGTCTAATCCCAGGCGCAAGATTTAAAACAATTTAACAATCATCCTTAATAAAACTAAAAACTGAATTGCCAGCTTGCCATTTTAAATATATAGTTTCACACAGAGCATACTTTACGACCTAGATGTTAGTTATCTCTGCTGACACTCATTATATACAATAGTGACATACTCGATTAATTGGCTCTTATTCCAGGCATAACAGATGAGGGCCCTGAATCATCAGTACACTGTCCCTTTTCTCTTCTTTCGAGTCTCGCGTACAACTCTCTAACAACAACAAGTTAACATAATTATCCTGACAGCTGAAATCAAAATTATATGACATGTATAATAGTAGGGAAACAGAGATGGGTTCACATTTCTCATGCAGTCCTGCATGAAACATTTAGATAAAACCTCAAGCTATTACTGCCTTAAGATATAGATGACTACATAGAGATTCCTAATTTGTAAAATATTTAGTTATGATTATTACAGTACTGGTATTATAGCTCTTATATCTCAGACACGTTGCATATAGTAAATACAGAGCCTGGGATATGTAGATTGTGTCTAAGTTACTTGCTGATCAAAATGCCATGTTAAGAGTTATTGACTTAGCCTTCTTATTCAGGCTCTCATAATAAGTGTGTTGAAGTTTTCAACTGCTATTTCTTTTCATAACTTAAGGAGAATAGCCTACTTGCAGATCCAAAAATAAACATAAAGTTTTGCCAACTGAGTCACGAATTTTCTGAGTGACGCTGGTGTGTGGATTACATATATCAGCTCCTCAAAACAGTCTAAAAAATCAATACAGATAAATAATTTCTTAATATTGAATTTCAAATTTCATAAATAATCTTTTATTTGTATTTTCCTTTCAACTACTGGAGGGTATTTTATTCTTATATATATTTATTCCGTGTTTTTAAACTTTTCTATAAGTTCAGAGTCTCCTCTTCAATCAGTATTTTCTTCTTTTCCTTATCCATTTCCAGTACACATTTGGTTGTTACAGGAACTTTCCTCGGTGATCCGAGAATCTTTGCGATACTGTCTCTAGCTGCTCTTCTCTAGGCTTGTGTCATTGTCTCTCTATCTGTACCCTCGTGGAAAAGGCTCCTCTCCTCTTCTCACCTCTCTGAACTTTCAACATACGTGTTTACTGAAACATATAATTACGATTATTATTTTAGTTTATATTTTTCAATACGTCCGAATATAACTCTGTTATTTCTTGTTCTCCTCAACTGCTACTCCCACATCAATTTATGACATCCACTCTCATGGAAAAAATTTTGTTGATTTTTAGATAAATTTGTAAACGTTAAACAGCTGTAGGCCAACAAATTTTTAGGATTGTAGGTTGCTTTACATTTTCTCTAATACCGTTTATTTTCTAATAAATGCATCCTAAGATGTAACTAAATTATTTCCGAATAAGGGGTGGAGCTATAAAATTTTAAAAGAAAACAAATAACAACAAACAAACAGAACAATTGTGCAACAAAACCACCATAGGTTCTCCAGCTACTATATAATATGCTTATACCTTATCACAAAAGTCCATGCTTACAATGGATTCATTACATAGGTTTATATTGTAGCGTTTTTTTCGCATGCGTTATTTACATGCATCGCAGAATCACTGTACATAGGTACAATATGGCCAACTTTGCCAAGCTTTACTGGTGGAGGTAGATTTCAGGTGCCTTTCTGTACATTATTATAGGCACAAAGGGCACCAGAGTAGAACCATCCACCTTCTGTAAGCTAGCTGGACAACTTTCTCACATGAAGAATCCCAAGACACTGGTGCGGCTTGAACCTACAGTGGTGAGAGGCATGTGGTTTGAAGTCAACGACCTTTACCACTCCGCCACGGATGCCCCTTAACAAATGTACAGTACTAACAGTAGTGTTAGAATAGTTACATATCTTACCTCTTTTGCACTCTCTGCAATACGCTATTCTGTCTCTCCTCCTCAGCTTTCTGGGCTTTTCTAGTTTCACCCTGTGAGCGTTCTTACTCCCATATACTCTTCCTAGATCTGTTAACGTCCATGGTTTACTTTGGTGAACCAAATCTTCATCCATATCCGCTGCCTTCTTCATATCTATAATGTCAACAGTATTTTTTAAACCTTTGAACGCACCTAACAACAGTAAATGGACTGGCCCAACCTTTTGCAGTCAGGATAAACAAACTGTTTATCAATAACAATGTAATTTTGTTGTGATAAATGCTTTCGAGTGATCACCGCTTTCTCCAGAATTTTACAGGAAATAAGAAAATATGTGCAAATGAATAGCAACCAAACTGTGCTGCAATGGTCATATGGTATATTATATATATCTTATATAATATAACATATGTAAACACGCTCCATATTTAATTCACAAACAAACAAGTATCCCATTCTACAATATGACATATTTATAGCAAACTACCGTCCTAGAACTGACTATTTTTTATTTCTTATATATAATCGTACACCACTATACAAATACATTACATACAACATATCACTATTAACATCACCATATTTGACTGCTTCTTCATCGCTAGAGCAATTGTCTTGCTATTTCTATCATGATAACGATACTTTTGCGCTACTGCTGAGTTCCACTTCTCAGTACACTGAGCTCCTGAGAAAGCCATCGGCACTATCATCTTCTTCTTATCATTTCTCTTTCTATTAACATATTATTATAACATATTAACTGTTTTTTCCAGATGCGGAATAGCAGAATTTAAAAGGTTTTGCTTAAATGGAGAGCATGGCTTTTATTATTAAAATTCATATACTTATTTTGAGAAGGCAGGCTCACTCGATACATGATAAATTGATATTTTCATAAAATTTTCAACCGTGAGCTGGGAAGGTTTTGAAATTTCAAAGAAACAAAAGAAGTGTATAAAAGACTTTACGTTTGCTGTGCGAGTAAGAATAATGCGACTCATATATATCCAACCAAATATTTTGAAACAGACACCGAAGTCACTTTGCCATTAAATCCCATACGTTCTCTCATAGACCCAAATTATACTTATGTTGAGTAAAGAATACAACAAGGGGTAAAACTTAACCAAATCACAAAACAACACCCTTCTTAACTAGCCACCACTAAAACATTTGATGGATAATTCAAGTTATGTTTAAAAGTTTAAATTTCTGTGACAACGAAATTCTTGAATGTTTGATGCACTTTCAGCCACCTCCACAGTGCATACTAATTTACCAGTTTTTAATTCTCGTTATATATCCTCAATACAATATTAATTAATGAGTTTGCATTAAAAATGATCAAACACAATTACCAAAGATAATTGAACACACGATGAGTGGCACTATATGACATATGACACTATTAAGAACTACTCTAGCATATATTTTTTAATGAATCTCTATCATATAAGAGAAGAGTTATTTCCACCTACCCTTTTCTCCATTAATCGTTCTCTATTACTTCCCTGTTGTCACTGCCAGTATATATCTAGAGATAAAATTGCTTTACATGATCTGATAGAATTAGTAATGTCCATGTGGATAACTCCCCTCCTTCGTTTCTTCTGTTGGAAGGTTCACCAAAGTCTCGGGAATCATCACTATGCGTCACTTCAAATCTTCTTCTTTCTCTTCTTTTGTGATTCAAATGTATAGGGAATGATATTCTTCTACAAAGTGAAAGAATTGAATAAAAATACTTTTCATAATACTGTATAAATAATGATGCAACAGGTCCAATCATCTTATAATGATAATAAACAAGTGACAATCCGTGTTATTTAACAAAAGTTAAGAGCAGTTTGACATATTATCCAAACAATTTGAAGTGAGGATTTCTAAATCCTTTGCCAATGTCCAAAGTTCTCTCAATATGAAAATCAATTTCCATTATTTCTCTATATTGATTGAAAGTCTTTCATGTAATAACAAAGTGCCTCTTTTTTATCGCTTCTGGAGCCAGAAAGTGTTTCAAGCCAGTTGTCACCAGCAAAGAGCTTGAAGGCCAGCTTGCACTTCTGTGCCATCTGACACCACTCTAATACTGTGTTCAGTTTAATCTAGCACCCAAAAGTTACTGGACCTTTTATATTAAAGTAGCACAGAGATATGACTAAGACACATGGCATACTGGGTGCAATTTGGGGGATTTTTGAATGAATTATATGAAGTATAGTAAGCAAGAGACCTCATCGAAATTAAAGCTGCATGGTTGTTCAGTTAATGATAAACCACCTGCATGCCAAAATCAGCAAAATAAAGTTGAAAAACTATACCAGGATCATCAGAAGAGTCACTGGACAGATCATCAGGTCTATCATTTCACTTCACTCTCTTCATCAATCAATAGCTTTCCTAGCCTGAAATAAAACATATCTCATAATACAACCAGCTCTTTTAAACTTGTTTTGTTTGGAATTTTTAAGTCAACTCTGACACAGTAGAGGGTCATGAACTGTTAGTGACCTTTCAACTGTACTTGTGAAGGAAGACCTCATGTGCCCTTTAGTGCATTAATTTTAGGCATGAACAGGTAACCTTGAGAGAGCCATTAAATCATTTTATATCTCCATAAGCTTTAGCTGGATAGTGTGCTTCATCATTTTTTTCAACATTTTGATTTGAACATTTCCAGTATAATTTCATCCAGTATGCACATGAAATAATTGCAATAAATGCCTATTCATACCTGTAATTTTCTCCTGTCATCTCAAGTCTTGAAGATTCAAATGTATGAGAAATATCAAAAGGATGAAAGAGTGCGGGAGGCATCATGTTCATATTATATTTACCTGTTTGAGTTCTTAAGTTGTGATCTGAAATATTTTTCAGTTCTCGCTATACTTCCGATGTTCATCGTCAGCCGTCTTCGGAGATATCTCTTCATATCTACACACAGACAGATCACTATGTTCATAATAAACATAAACCATATATTATATACTAATGACTATAATACAGAATACACTGTGGTAAAACTTTTTCTATTTAGACCAAAGGCCATTATTAAATACTGATTATAGTATAATTTCCGAAGTTTCTTAACTCTTGTTGTTAGAATATTGATTTATTTCTTGTGAGCGTTAATGTTTTTTTTTCCTCACAGGGTTGTGCTAAAGTGCATCACTGTTTAAAGTTTTCAATTTGTGAACCTTTCTAGAAATGATATTGTAGAAACATATGCCAAGACTACAGAAACAATATACCTAACTTATTAAATACTTCTAGAAACAAATACTCTTACTTTTAAAGGTGCATACATATATACAGGCATTTGCATTTGAAGGTTGCAAAATTGTTCTACTCTTAATGTCAAAAAGTTCCTGACTCTAGTTATTCTTGAAATTCATACAACGCAGAATTTTCAGAAAAATTAAGATCTTTAATCAAGTTTTGTACAAATATATTATAACAACAACTGAATTAAAATCTATTTAAGAACACCTTCAACAGGTTCTCTCTCTTTCTTTTCCTCCTTATTTCTCTCGTGATTTCTCTTCTTTGCCTATTACTTTCCTCTTTTTTTATCTTTCTTTGGATTGTCCTTTGTCTCCTTTGGCCTGATAGATCTAGACCAAATGCTTTTGGGTTTCTCTAGACAAACTTTTAATATCTTGTTCTAGATCTTTTATCAAAAATTGGGTCTGTATCAGAATTTTTCTGTGTTATTTTCAGACTTTACTTATCGCAGCTTTGTCTTGTTCTTTGGAAGGTTTTAGAATCAGGATCATCTTTCAGTACCACTTGATGCGTCACCAATGTCTCTGGTAAAAATTAATACATTCTTATATAGAAAATCAATGAACTTTATTTGCATTTCCTTCTTGATTTTTATTTAAAATTTAAATAGGAACGAGTTACACAATTTACATGTTATTAAAGAATATGCCTCATGAGGATGATACATTTGCATATGTCATTTATATCTAATTTTTGCTTCACAAAACCGAATATTCATCAATTTCTCTTCTGGTCTGTCAAAACAGCTTTCAACACTTATATTAAAACCCTTAACATAAAGAATGGTCAGTTCACAAATTAGATGCAGGGCAAGTTCCATTATACTCAAAAGTAAGGGGCAGTTTACAAACTACTATACACAGTCAGGAGAGAAACATCAAACACTTGCTTATAATAAATATTAACATACACTGAAGTTGTACTCCTTACTTAAAAAAAAACAAGTTTTTTTTTTTTTAATCAATTACTTCGTTTATAAACATAGAATATCCTCTCTAGATCTTGACTCTTTATAGAATGGTCAATCTAGAGGAAGATAACGTGAATTTTTGTTGTTGTTGATATCTTCTTACATACAACGATTGAGGTAAGTACTATGTCAGATAGAGTTTTATACAACAACAACAAAACATTTTAATAATCATAATCAGTCAAAACCACTTAAAGCAGTCATATTTCACTATCATTAATTTACTTGGAGTGTTCTATAGCATTTCCTTTGCCACTTTTGTTTGACTTTTTCTTACTTACTCGTGTTCCTCGTGTATGATCACATATTCTCTCGACTCCTATAGAGTCCTTTTTGTAAGTCTCCAGTACTCCTAGAAAGACTTGATTGACTCGTCCTTTTATTCATAGGTCGGAATCAAAATTTATAGTAGATCGTGTATACTAGAATTTGTCAGTAAATTGTTATTACAGTGATTTCTCCATTCCTCTATCACTATTTCTGTTTGTCGCTCTTTTTGACGTATATCTTTTTCTAAGATTACATATAGAAATGAATAATAAAGGATTAAATGTTAAGATATTCTTGTTATTGAATATGTGTAATTATGGATAATTTACATGTAATAGTTTTACATATACAGTGCAAAGTTTCTCAAAAAACCTTATCAATTATTTAAAAGCTTCACATCCTATCTGTAATATACTTGCTTGCCACTACAAAAATAATGAAGAATTAAATTTTTATTGACAAAAAGTGGATACAAATGAAAAAAAACCAGGGTCCTTTTCTTTCCATGTGCTTGTTTCTAATATAAATAATCACAAAAGAGGAGATGTTTTATAAAAATCTGACAAAACACTTGTTTAAAATCTCCAAAGGTAAGTTGTTCCTCAGACATTTAAAAATATTTTGGCCTAAAATGCCTTGTAAAGCCTAAATTAATGGCAACTATAATGGTTATCTGCCTTAAATTTCAGTTATCTCTATGTGCTTTATCATACTACAAATCAAGGAACACCCTATAAATAGAGACACTAAGATTAGTAAGCATTGTGTCGCTTTATAAAAAAGCAAAATGAAGAATGTTAGAAAATTAATAATCAAATAAAAATATGAAAACTGTTCTTCTCCGATTTTTTTATGTCGCAATAATAGACGTTTTTGGTTGTACTCTCATTGGTTGATCAAGCTTGCCCGAAGCACGCTTTCGTTTCTGTGATAATAAAACCAAACCCAATTTTAATATACTAAGTTTCTCACATAGTGACTGCCCAACTTATACCCACATGATCTTCTGAATCAGCAGTATGAGCCATAAGCCATCAAGCACTCATAGTTCAAGATCAACTGTTACAGAGAAAATTTGTGCCAGCATGACCAAACCAGAGACGTCTATAAAGGGGTTTCAAAGCATGATCCAGATACCAGCCTTAGCCTCCCTCAGTCTGATCGAGGATTAGTGACTGTTCAAGTATCAGTTTCATCATGAATATTTACTTGCTAATATGGGTTTTGATACTCATTAGCGAAGCAAGTCTCAATGAGCATCCTGAGATCAGACCTGCTGCGCGGTATAGCAGCACTGCGCTTTCCGCTGCAGTCTGTTCTGGATTCATGCTGGTCTACGAATACACCATTATGTGTTGGTATTTTCAGAGCTCTCGGCTCTCTAAATATTGATGCTCCTTTATTGCTGTCCAGAGGATCAAAGCTACAATGCTACCACTCGGGTGAATATATTACCTTAAGATCTGATGCCTTCATATCCTCGACGCTTAAGCTAAAAAGTGGTCAGGTGGGTTTAGTGTCTTGCTATTAATCACATACAAGATTGATAACGTTTTTAAAAGATAAGTTAAATATGTTAAGTATATTCTCTGACACATTATAGGTCATAGTTGAAACTCTCTACAGTACGAAAACTCAAAAATATATGTATTCAGAGAATAATCTAATTTCTCGGATGATCATTTTATAATGTTTTTTTGCTCAAGAGAATATAGATACAAGGTCATCAAAATACTCTTAAGTGAAACCTAAACTCAACTATTAAGTTCTTCTCACACTAATTATGTTGAATGTACAAGATACTCAAGCTTTAGCTTTGATAGTTTCCATGTTATAAGATTTTTACTTATTTATAGTGTTCACTGTAAATTAGGTAATATACCTGTCCCTCAAGACTCAGCTAAACCTTTTATCCGCTCTCCATACTTACTCATTTCCATAATTGCTGTCCATTAGATCTGTCATCGTAGCTCCAGTTATGTATCACTCACATGTACAAAGTGGCTAAGCTCTGATCGTGCGAAGAGCATGTAATGAATAGGAAACCCAAGTCCTCACATATTCTCCTTTTTATCTGTGATAGTGCTTTTCTTGAATCTTTTTATATTTCCTTCTTCAGATTCATATTTCTTCTTATCTGTTCTAATTCTTCTTTCTCCTTACAGAGTGTGTCTTTAGTCTGTCTTATGTCGATTCTGGACTTCGTGTCTTTTCAGAAACTATTTCTTATTAAACGTTTAGTTGACTTATCTTGTGTCTCTGGAGTTCTTCTTCTTCCATTTTCTTAACCTTTCTTCAGTGCTTCTCAGGTTTTGGAGTGTATTCTTTGATTTGAACTTACTGACTCTTTTCAAACTTTTATTAGGCTTAAGCCCACTACTTTAGGTTGCCTGATTCTTCTCCATATATTCATGACTACCTCTTCTCAGTGCATTTCTTCAGGCTCTTTAGTGGGATACTATCTTTTGTTGGAGCTTCTGCTTATCAGAGAACTTTATTGGCTTAGCACTACTATGTTGATCTGGCATCTATCTTCCAATATTTTCTCTCTTACCTCTCTTCAGTGCTTTACTTCAAGAGATTATTGGACATACTTATCTTTGATAATTGAACTTCTGCTTTTCAGAACTATATATATAATAGAATATATAGACCATTAACTTTCGTTTCATAGTATATCTATCTATCCATTTTCTCCTACCTCCTCTTCAGTTACTCATCAGTAAAAATCACTAGAAACTTGCTTCTTTGACAACTTTTTTTTCATTGTCTTACCTTCACTATTCATCATTTTTTACCAGACTCTATCTCGGGTCTGATCCATCAAGATCAATCACATGGACCTTGACTTATCTTTACTGATTTTCTTTGCTTCTTTTTCCTGAATCATCTTTCGCATGAAAAAATTCTGATAACAATCATCTTCTCTTTTCTTTCCGAACTTATATTGAGTAATATCTGAGTTTTCCTTTTTCATAGAGAGAACTTTGATCTCTGTTCCTCATTTTTTCCTTGTGATTTCATCAATCAGGCTATTATGACGATCTACTAGATTCCTCCTTTATCAGGTAGAATCGATCGGTCTAGAATCCCTTTGACTTCCATAGGGACAATCAAAAATTCATATTTCCTACTCTCATCTTCTTGTGAATACGATGTTGATTCTTTTGATATTTATCTTTTGTTCCATTATAAACTCAATAAGCATTTCCTTTAAGCGTATCCATTCTGCACCTGTGATTTTACTCACTCTTCTAATTACTTTTTGACTTCTTTCGGTGCTTTCTTCCTTCTGAACTCATCAGCCTTTCTCACAGTTCTAATTCTGCAGCAGAATTTGTACTCATACCTATTTATTACTGTGTTTGACTTTTTTGATGTTTGTTTTGTTCCGACTCATTATCACTTTTTATTTCGTTGAAAAGCCTCATCCACAGTAATAGTTTTTGACAGGCTTCTTGGAACTTTCAAGCCTTTTTCACTTGTTTTAGATCAGTATATTGTTTAAGCAGTGTGTCTTCTATAATCTTACTCCCAGGTTTATATTGAAAAAAAAATTTATGCTGATGTTTTGCCCGATGTGTTTTTCAGGTTGCTATACGTTTACCAATTCAAATCTGTGGATCCTCAATCAATGTTTATGTAATATGATCATTTTATGGAGAATACACTTTCAGAAAATATATAAAAGAAGTGATCATCATCAAGGACAATATATAATAAAACGCTTCTTTAGTCTACTGACATTCTTGAACATAGATATCTTCATTACTTGGTCATAAAAAAAATTATTCAGGCTCTTTCTTTTACCACTTGTTCATTACTTACATGTAAATCACTTTTAATCTTAGTTAGATTGTCAGTTAACATAACTAATACACATCATTCAGTTGTCCAATTTTACTCTACTTATCATCCCTTTCATTTAACAAAGACTGAGCACAATTCTCCTATATAGAAATTAATAATTCATTGAAATAATAATTTAATCGACATATAATCCGTCTTTACCCCATATGGGAAATCAACAATGTGATAAGAAGGCTGTGCATAAGAGACAATAGTCCAATGTTGTGAAGCAATAGAAACGTCGATTCAAGAATAAGTGCCAGGGTGTTAAAGAAAAACTTGGAAACTGGTTTGATATTGCTATAATCACCCTGGACTCCTTGTTCTCTGGCAAAGCGTGTGCATTTGGAATATTTTAGGCCTCATATGATATTAATTGAACATTATAGGACAGTTTCACGTAAAATGTTAAAGAAGTATTCTATATCCATTTTTCATTTGAGTTGCAGCTAATTTGCTCTTAGACTAAGGTCATTGTTTTGGCTGTGACAACTTCTGCAATGGTAGATTGGTCTTATTAAGTTAGTAATTTTAATAGTAGATAACATTTACGATGATGTAGAACTCATGTGAGTGCCAATGATTTTATACAGCATCACTATATTTTCATGATCCTTTTATTAAAAGAAGGAATATATATTGAACTCTCTATGTAATGCTCTTTTCATGTCATTTATATGGGACAAATGCTTCTATTCAAGTTAATTCAGATACACAATTGGTGGAAATATAGATCCTGAAGCCCTGATGTTAGGCATATTTATTCAATTAAACATACTTGGCCTGGGTAATGAATATCTTGTGCTTATTTAGAAAATTATGGCACTCCTTTATTATGGTTCTTGCATCAAACCATGGCTATCGTCACTTTAGCAAACACCAACCTAGATTCTGCTGATAACAATTATCGATATTTTAGGCCAACTTATTTGCAACAGTGATTCGTACTGGGTCTTGTATGTCTCTCTATAATTACGCTCTATCAATGTAGGATTTAATAGCTGCACTATATCCCTACTACATTATATCTGTTTGGAATTTTGAGACTGCAATACTTAGTTTATCTTATTCTTTTCTGTGTGATACTCTTATCATCTGACTCGACGTGCTTTCTTTGTGCTCATTACGATCCACTCTCGAGTCTAGATCTTTCCTTTCCTACCTTTAAGTTTCTACTGTTATTTGTCACGATCACTTAAACGTGTGGCGTCTATAAGGTAAAACCTCTTTAGTGACTTTTTATCTTTTCTCATTCTAATCATCTATCCTCATATTCTACTATCTTCTTTTTCTTCTTTCTTCATCCCGTTGCTCATCTCTTTGCGTCATTTCTATCTTTACTGATATTCGCCTTGTTCGTCATTTCTTCCCTTCTTTTTCTTTTTTTTTCTTGGGCTTTGAATATTAAAACCGAAGTATTTTGTCACGTCATCTGTCAGTTCTCAGGTTTTTTGGTTTGCAGAGTAACAGTGCCATCTTACTGTCATCTAAAATAGAACAATAAATAAATTCTCCAATCGCCAATTTGATATACTTTAAGGTGTTGAAAGTTCAATGTTATCATTTTTTCATCATGTCATGTTTTGGGGCCATAAATAGTGTTCCCATTCAACCCATAGGGTCCTCATTTTCTTGATGTTATATGAAAAATTTTCCTACAAGTTGTCATCTGGCAGTTGGACAAAACTGTCATGGCGTTTGTATTAACGTGTCATAAGCGTGGAGAACCAAAAATACCTCACATCACACTAGAAGATATTGTTTTAACTTAAGTGTAAATCTTAAGATCAAGGTATTCCTTAGCCCATTTCAAAAACCTTTTTCTCACTCTGCATAAATAGACTAAAAATCATATTAAATAGTCAGTAGAAATAAGGACTACTCTATTATTAATAAAGTATTACGA